>NW_028164298.1:0-2000 GCF_964263955.1 Coregonus lavaretus | reverse complement strand
ATTTAGAAAAAACGTATACTAAAAACTTGGAAGTCAATCAATCCGCCATCATTGATACAATGGAAAAATCAAATTATTTATTATTGAAATATTGAAATATCATGAGCAACTGAGAAAAACGAATTGGTACAATTTAAACAATAATGCAGGCTCTAGGGATGGGGATGTGAGCATGCGGGTCTGGGCAGATGAGATGTAGTGATTGTTTGTATGTGTCAGTAAGTTGTTGTTCGTATGTATACATTTTTGTTTTGTTTTTGGAATGTACATTTTTTTTATTTTGGGGCGGTATGCGAATTGGAGTGGGTCCAGGGTGTCTAGGATTATGGTGTTGATGTGAGCCATGGCGAGCCTTTCAAAGGATTTCATGGCATCGCAGTGCTAACTGTGCCACTAGAGATCCTGGTTCGAATCCAGGCTCTGTCGCCGCCGGCCGCGACCGGGAGACTCATGGGCGGCGCACAATTGGCCCAGCGTCGTCCAGGGTAGGGGAGGGAATGGCCGGCAGGGATGTAGCTCAGTTGATAGAGCATGGCGTTTGCAACGCCAGGGTTGTGGGTTCGATTCCCACGGGGGGCCAGTATAAAAAAAATATGTATTCACTAACTGTAAGTCGCTCTGGATAAGAGCGTCTGCTAAATGACTAAAATGTAAATGTAATGGCTACAGATGTGAGTGCTACGGGTCGATAGTCATTTAGACAGGTTACCAGGTTACATTACGATCTAATTGGGTCAGTGAAGGTGTAAATGAGGAGATGATGCGTTGTGATTGGTGCTTGTGTGTGTGTGTCTTACTTGTTGAGGTTGGCCAGGTAGATGTCAGCTACATGAGCTCCAGTGGGAGAGGCAGCAGTGCCCCTAGTGGACACTCTCTCCTCCTGCAACTCCGCCTCAGTCTTAGTACTGCCTCTGCCGCCGTCCGGCCTGGAACACACACACATAATCACACTACAGCCCCGTCCGGCCTGGAACACACACATAATCACACTACAGCCCTGTCCGGCCTGGAACACACACACATAATCACACTACAGCCCCGTCCGGCCTGGAACACACACAATCACACTACAGACCCGTCCGGCCTGGAACACACACATAATCACACTACAGCCCCGTCCGGCCTGGAACACACACATAATCACACTACAGCCCTGTCCGGCCTGGAACACACACACATAATCACACTACAGCCCCGTCCGGCCTGGAACACACACCATCACACTACAGACCCGTCCGGCCTGGAACACACACATAATCACACTACAGCCCCGTCCGGCCTGGAACACACACATAATCACACTACAGCCCCGTCCGGCCTGGAACACACACACATAATCACACTACAGCCCCGTCCGGCCTGGAACACACACATAATCACACTACAGCCCTGTCCGGCCTGGAACACACACACATAATCACACTACAGCCCCGTCCGGCCTGGAACACACACAATCACACTACAGACCCGTCCGGCCTGGAACACACACATAATCACACTACAGCCCTGTCCGGCCTGGAACACACACATAATCACACTACAGCCCCGTCCGGCCTGGAACACACACACAATCACACTACAGACCCGTCCGGCCTGGAACACACACATAATCACACTACAGACCCATCCGGCCTGGAACACACACATAATCACACTACAGACAAGCCAACTAGAACACCATTCTCTCATCTTGTCTATGGTGGCCTGCACTGTACTGGTCTACATTTGTTTTACTGGTCTATATTGGTCTGAACAGGTTTGTACTTGTCTAAACACTGGTCTTCTGGTTTCTTACATGTCCTGAACCACTATGTACTGGTGAGGCACCAGTCCGTCCACTCCGTTGTGTCGGCCCTCCCACCAGTCATCACTGGCTCGCTGGAAAAGGTGGAGAGACGCGCCCTTATTAAATGACAGCTCCCGGTTGGTCCGTCCAGAGTAGTCGAAGCGAGCGATGGCCTCTATTGGGTCAGATTCTGAAACGACCAACGAGCCTGAGA
>NW_028164299.1:20000-42706 GCF_964263955.1 Coregonus lavaretus | reverse complement strand
ATTGGGAAGAATGAGCATATTGAGGCATGATGAGACACTAACTAATGGGGAAAAATCAACATATTGAGGCATGATGAGACAGTAACTAATTGGGAAGAATGAGCATATTGAGGCATGCTGAGACAGTAACTAATGGGGAAAAATCAGCATATTGAGGCATGATGAGACACTAACTAACAGGGAAGAGTCAACATATTGAGGCATGATGAGACTAACTAACAGGGAAGAGTCAACATATTGAGGCATGATGAGACACTAACTAATGGGGTAAAATCAGCATATTGAGGCATGATGAGACACTAACTAACAGGGAAGAGTCAACATATTGAGGCATGATGAGACACTAACTAACAGGGAAGAGTCAACATATTGAGGCATGATGAGACACTAACTAATGGGGTAAAATCAGCATATTGAGGCATGATGAGACAGTAACTAACAGGGAAGAGTCAACATATTGAGGCATGATGAGACACTAACTAACGGGGAAAAATCAGCATATTGAGGCATGATGAGACAGTAACTAACAGGGAAGAGTCAACATATTGAGGCATGATGAGACACTAACTAACGGGGAAGAGTCAACATATTGAGGCATGATGAGACTGAAACTAATGGGGGAAAATCAGCATATTGAGGCATGATGAGACAGTAACTAACAGGGAAGAGTCAACATATTGAGGCATGATGAGACACTAACTAACGGGGAAAAATCAGCATATTGAGGCATGATGAGACAGTAACTAACAGGGAAGAGTCAACATATTGAGGCATGATGAGACACTAACTAACGGGGAAGAGTCAACATATTGAGGCATGATGAGACTGAAACTAATGGGGAAAAATCAGCATATTGAGGCATGATGAGACACTAACTAACAGGGAAGAGTCAACATATTGAGGCATGATGAGACTGAAACTAATGGGGAAAAATCAGCATATTGAGGCATGATGAGACACTAACTAACAGGGAAGAGTCAACATATTGAGGCATGATGAGACTGAAACTAATGGGGAAAAATCAGCATATTGAGGCATGATGAGACACTAACTAACGGGGAAGAGTCAGCATATTGAGGCATGATGAGACACTAACTAACAGGGAAGAGTCAACATATTGAGGCATGATGAGACTGAAACTAATGGGGAAAAATCAGCATATTGAGGCATGATGAGACACTAACTAACAGGGAAAAATCAGCATATTGAGGCATGATGAGACACTAACTAACAGGGAAGAGTCAGCATATTGAGGCATGATGAGACACTAACTAACAGGGAAGAGTCAGCATATTGAGGCATGATGAGACACTAACTAACAGGGAAGAGTCAGCATATTGAGGCATGATGAGACACTAACTAACAGGGAAGAGTCAGCATATTGAGGCATGAGCCAAACACTAGAGGGTCATCGGGGGCGTGCGCAAACAGACAGGATTTAATCTCTAACTTTCTCTCTTTCTTTATCGCTACCTCCCTCTCTGTATCTCTTTCTCTCTGTCTATCTATTTATTTATCTCTCACTGGCCCTCTCCCTCTTTCTTTTACTCTCTCTCTGTATCTCTCTCTTCTCTCTTTTTGTCTGTCTGTCTGTCTGTCTGTCTGTCTGTCTGTCTGTCTGTCTGTCTGTCTGTCTGTCTGTCTGTCTGTCTTTCTGTCTGTCTGTCTGTCTGTCTGTCTGTCTGTCTGTCTGTCTGTCTGTCTGTCTGTCTGTCTGTCTCTCACTGCTTCTCTATTTGTCTCATGATCTGTCTCTCTCTCTCTCCTCCTGTCCTCTCTCTTCATTCTTTTCTAAACGAGCCAGCAGTTCCCCATGTCTGACAGTCAAAACATATGAATAACAATGTTTGTTCAAAGCCTGTTGTAATGACTGGTGGGTTTACAGGGGAGGTTGTGAATGAGACTACTGGGTGCGATGAGACTACTACACTCTTAGAGTAAAAAGGTTCTATATAGAATCTAAAAGGGTTCTTCGGCTGTCCCCATGTGGAACCCTTTTGAGTTCCATGTAGAACCCTTTCCACAGAGGCTTCTACATGGAACCCAGAAGAGTTCTACCTGGAACCAAAAAGGGTTCTCCTATGGCGACAGCCGAAGAACCCCTTTGGAACCTTTTGGTGTGATGAGACACTGGGTTCAACATGCAGTGAAATGCAAAACAATAATATATTGTTATCACACTGTTTCAGATCATATGGTAAGAACACATACATGGCTGTGTCCCAAATTGCACCCTATTTTCTATTTATTGCATTTCTTCTGATCTTGTCAAAAGTAGTGGCCTTGATAGAGAATAGTGTGTCATCTGGGACACAGTCAATATTTCCATGGTGAGGATGTGTATGTTAGTATCTATAACTGTGTCGTTGACTAAATACTTTTTTCCCCACTGTATAACTGTGTCGTGTGCTTCACGTGTTGTTAATTTTCTGAATGTTTTCTGAACACAGTTCATTGGCAGTTCATATACTAGTTCATTGTAGAAAGACAGCGCTTAAAAACAAAATGACAGAAAAATATATATGTTTTGTTTTGGATATTGTATTTTTCTCCAAGTTCATCACGCATTCCAAGCTCAGTTAAATTACACAGAAGGTACAACACATGCTGCAATGCTGTGTGCCTGAATGAAGTTCCACTTGAACTGAGCTTGGATGATGAGCTAAGGGTAAAGTACAATATCACTGGAATACGTGGATTCACATGACCAGTTATCACAGTGTGTGGGCTCCTGTTCCCCTCTCTGAAGCTATTTTAAACCTGTCTGTTCAAACCAAAAGGACACACACACACACACACACACACACACACACACACACACACACAGAGGTTGGGTTTTTCAATTAGAGGAAGGACTTGAATGGGTCTGATGCTGAGTCACAGTGCCAAACCCCCAGCATGCTCCTGTGACATCAAAGGCCCTGTGACGACCCATGCTCAAGCATTCAGGTAATAAATACTCTGGCGAGGATACCGGTTCGCTCCGGTTCCCATCACTTCACCACCAAATTGAAAAACAGCTCTGGAAGCTGGAAATAGCAGACAGACTGTCACACCCTGACTCAAGGGACTCGTATATGTTGAGTCTGGGTGTGTATGTTCTATGTTGTATATTTCTATGTTGATGTTCTAGTATGTCTATTTCTATGTTTGGCCGGTGTGGTTCCCAATCAGAGGCAGCTGTCGCTCGTTGTCTCTGATTGGGGACCATACTTAGGCAGCCTTTTGGCACTAGTTAGTTGTGGGATCTTGTTCCGTGTGAGGTATGTTGTTTGTCTACCTTGGACTTCGTTTCATTTGTTGTTTTGTCGTGGTGTTTATTCAATATAAATAAACATGTATGCATATCACGCTGCGCCTTGGTCCGTCCCGTTCATCAACGATCGTGACACAGACAGACAAAAAGAAGAGGAAAAACAACATGAGTAACCATGGTGACAGGAAAAAGCCACACCCTCTTCCTGCCTGTGACGGGATTGGACCCCTTTTCCACACAGGTGGTAAACCAAGCCAGAGTGTTCAGTGTTTATTGCCAGCCTTGGCACCATGTTTGGCTCTCTGTCTGCGTCGCAAATGGCAACCTATTCCCTATGGGCTCTGGTCAAAAGTAGTGCACTATATAGGGAATAGAGTCAAGGGTAACATTGAGTGCAAATGCAAATGACACCTTATAACTGATTACTGCACTATACATGTAAGGGGGTCTATGCTATACTTTATGGAGGTAACACAACACCAATACAATATGATGGCTATAACATAAGGCTGTGCCACTAGAGATCCTGGTTCGAATCCAGGCTCTGTCGTAGCCGGCCGCGACCGGGAGACCCATGGGGCGGCGCAGAATTGGCCCAGCGTCGTCCAGGGTAGGGGAGGGAATGGCCGGCAGGGATTTAGCTCAGTTGGTAGAGCATGCTTCACACCGCGTGGCTGCTGCCTCTCTAACCTGGTGGTCCCTGCACGCACCACCCACGTGGAGTTCCAGGTCTCTGGCAGCCTCTGGAACTGCCGTTCTGCGGCCAACAAGGCAGAGTTCATCTCAGCCTATGCTACCCTCCAGTCCCTCGACTTCTTGGCACTGACGGAAACATGGATTACCACAAAAAACACTGCTACTCCTACTGCTCTTTCCTCGTCTGACCACGTGTTCTCGCATACCCCGAGAGCACCTGGTCAGCGCGACGGTGGCACAGGAATCCACATCTCTCCCAAGTGGACATTCTCTCTTTTCCCCCTGACCCATCTGTCTATCTCCTCATTTGAATTTCATGCTGTCACAGTCACTAGCCCATTCAAGCTTAACATCCTTGTCATTTATCGCCCTCCAGGTTCCCTTGGAGAGTTCATCAATGAGCTTGACGCCTTGATCTGTTCCTTTCCTGAGGATGGCTCACCCCTCACAGTTCTGGGGGACGTTAACCTCCCAATGACTAGGTACAGACTCAGAGAGGACAGGCTGGCTATAGAGACCGGTCGTCACAGGCAAACCTGGCTGCCCAGAGAGGACAGTCTGGCTATAGAGACCGGTCGTCACAGGCAAACCTGGCTGCCCAGAGAGGACAGTCTGGCTATAGAGACCGGTCGTCACAGGCAAACCTGGCTGCCCATAGAGGACAGGCTGTGCTCACTCTGCCCCCGGGGAGAGGTAGAGACAGAGCTGCATTTCCTATTACACTGTGACAAATACTCAGACCTAAGAGAATCTTTCTTTCCCAAAATTATCATTCAGTACAAAGAATTTCAAACTATAAAAGAGGAAGAAAAAAATCAAATATGTATTGGGTGAAAAGCCTAAATGTTCTGGCAGCCAAATATGTGTCCTCCTGCCACAACCTGAGGGACAGCCAGTGAAAAGTGTAATGTAATGTCAATAATATTTCCTGTTTTGTTTTGGCTTTCATACCATGTCATGTGTCTTCTCAGTCATGTTGAGATTGGTCGACTACTATTGCTTTAATTTGTTGTTATTCTCATTAATATTGTTGTTGTAGTTGCTGTTAATGGTAATCCCATTTCCACTACTACTATTATTATTGCTGTTGGTCCCACCATTTTTGTTATATGTATACTTTGACAATGTAAGTAATTTAACTTGCCATGTCAATAAAGTATATTAAATTGATTTGAATTGAGAGAGAGAGAGATAGAGAGAGAGAGAGACGGTGGTAAGACTGGGTTAGTGTAATGAATGAGAGAGAGAGAGAGAGAGAGAGAGAGAGAGAGAGAGAGAGAGAGAGAGAGAGAGAGAGAGAGAGAGAGAGAGAGAGAGAGAGAGAGAGAGAGAGAGAGAGAGAGAGAGAGAGAGAGAGATAAGACTGTGTTAGTTTCATGAAAGGGGAGAGAGCCCAGGGGATCCCACCTCCTCTGAGCCCCTCCCACGTCAGTCCCTCTGATAGCTCTCCTGAACCCCCCCCCCACACACACACACACACACACACACTGAGGACATACATAAGCCACATTTTGTACTCCTTATGGTCTCAACCTGGAATTATATACAAGAAAAAACACTTTTTCCCAAACAAACAGTGTCTATACTCTGGTGTCCATACACCCAGTGCGCCCTGGACCTTTTGTCTGGAAAATTGTACATTTGGCTAGAAAGTCTAAAGGAAATTATCTCAACAGAGAAAAATGTCCTCCTGTGTGCTACCTATATCCCCCCACTAGAATCCCCATACTTTAATGAAGACAGCGTCTCCATCCTGGAGGGGGAAATCAATCATTTCCAGGCCCAGGGACATGTACTAGTTTGTGGCAACCTAAATGCCAGAGCTGGACAAGAACCTGACACCCTCAGCACACAGGGGGACAAACACCTACCTGGAGCTGACAGCATTCCCTCCCCCATATGCCCCCCTAGACACAACTACGACAACATAACCAACAAAAACGGGTCACAACTCCTGCAGCTCTGTCGCACGCTGGGTATGTACATAGTCAATGGTAGGCTTCGATGGGACTCCTAAGGTAAGTACACCTATAGCTCATCTCTTGGCAGTAGTACTGTAGATTAATTTATCACTGACCTCAACCCAGTCTTTCAGAGTGTTCACAGTCAGCCCGCTGACACCCCTATCAGACCACAGCAAAATCACAGTCTACCTGAACAGAGCGATACTCAATCATGAGGAATCAAAGCCAAAGGAACTGAATAATATTAAGAAATGCTATAGAAGGAAGGAAAGTAGTGTCGAAACCTACCAATTAGCCAACAACAAATTCAATCCCTTTTAGACAGCTTCCTGGACAAAATGTTTCACTGTAATAGTGAAGGTGTAATCTTGGCAGTAGAAAACCTAAAGAGTATATTTGACCTCTCAGCTTCCCTATCAAATCTAAAAATTTCAAGCAGACAACCTAAGAAAATTTACAACAATGACAAATGGTTTGATGAAGAATGAAAAACACCTAAGAAAGACATTGAGAAACCTATCCAACCAAAAACATAGACACCCAGAAACCTGAGCCTTCACTATGGTGAATCACTAAAACAATACAGAAATACACGATGGAAAAAGAAGGAACAGCACTTCAGAAATCAGCTCAATGTAATTAAAGAAACCATAGAATCTAACCACTTCTGTGAAAATGGGAAAACACTAAACAAACAACAACACGAAGAGTTGTCTATCCAAAACGGAGATATATGGATAAACCACTTCTCCAATCTTTTTGGCCCTATAACAAAGAACAAGCAGCAAAAACAGATACGTGATCAAATACAAATCTTAGAATCAACTATTAAAGACTACCAGAACCCACTGGATTACCCAATTACATTGAATGAACTACAGGACAAAATACAAACCCTCGAACCCAAAAAGGCCTGTGTTGTTGATGGTATCATACATGAAATGATAAAATATACAGACCACAAATTCCAATTGGCTATACTTAACCTCTTTAACATAATCCTCAGCTCTGGCATTTTACCCAATATTTGGAACCAAGCACTGATCACTCCAATTCACAAATTGAAGGAAAATGGTGTTGGGGGAAAAACATATGATATAAAATCCATGTACACAAACAACAAGTGTGCTGTTAAAATTGGCACAAAAAAAACACACACATTTTATTTCCACAGGGCCGTGGGGTGAGACAGGGATGCAGCTTAAGCCCCACCCTCTTCAACATGTATATCAACGAATTAGCGAGGGCACTAGAAAAGTCTGCAGCACCCGGCCTCACCCTACTAGAATCTGAAGTCAAATGTCCACTGTTATCTGATGACCAACCCTTAATAAACTTTTGGAAAAATTGTGTTTGACCAGATACAATGCTATTTTACAGTAAACAAATTGACAACAGACTTTCAGCACGCTTATAGGGAAGGACCTTTAACAAGCACAGCACTTACACAAATGACTGATGATTGGCTAAGATAAATTGATGATAAACAAACAAATTGTTGGGGCTGTTTTGTTAGACTTCAGTGTGCTTTTGACATTATCAATCATAGTCTGCTGCTGGAAAAACATATGTGTTATGACTTTACACCCCCTGCTATATTGTGGCTAAAGAGTTACCTGTCTAACAGAACACAGAGAGTGTTCTTTAATGGAAGCCTCTCCAACATAATCCAGGTAGAATCAGGAATTCCCCAGGGCAGCTGTTTAGGCCCCTTTCGTTTTGCCCTCTTTACTAACAACATGACACTGGCGTTGAGTAAAGCCAGTGTGTCTATGTATGTGGATGACTCAACACTATACACATCAGCTACTACAGCGACTGAAATGACTACAACACTTAACAAAGAGCTGCAGTTAGCTTCAGAATGGGTGGCAAGGAATAAGTTAGTCCTAAATATTTCAAAAAGCTAAAATCATTGTATTTGGGACAAATCATTCACTAAACCCTAAACCTCAATTCAATCTTGTAATGAGTAATGTGGAAATGTAGCATGTTCAGGTGACTAAACTGCTTGGAGTAACCCTGGATTGTAAACTGTCATGGTCAAAACCTATTGATACAACAGTAGCTAGGATGGGGAGAAGTCTGTCCATAATAAAGTGCTGCTCTGCCTTCTAAACAACACTATCAACATGGCAGGACCTACAGGCCCTAGTTTTGTCGCACCTGGACTACTGTTCAGTAGTGTGGTCAGGTGCCACAAAGAGGGACTTGGGAAAATTGCAATTGGCTCAGAACAGGGCAGCACGGCTGGCCCTTAAAAGTACAAAGGGAGCAAATATGAATTATATGCATGTCAATCTCTCATGGCTCAAAGTGGAAGAGAGATTGACTTCATCACTACTTGTTCTTGTAAGAAGTGTTGACAAGCTGTCTGTTTAAACTGCTAGCACACAGCTCGGACACCAATGCATACCCCACAAGATATGCCACCCAGAGGTCTCTTCACAATCCCCAAGTCCAGAACAGACTATGGGAGGCGAACAGTACTACATAGAGCCATGACTACATGGAACTCTATTCCACATCAGGTAACTGATGCAAGCAGTAGAATCAGATTTAAAAAAACTGGCAAAAATATACCTTATGTAACAGCGGGGACTGTGAAGAGGCACACACTAATGTATAGACATACACATACGCACACAAGCACTAGTACACACACTCTTCACACACGTACATTGTATTATTGTTGTATGGTGGTATTATACATTTTGTAATGTAGATAAGTAGTGGCGTAATAATGTTATATGATGTACTGTTTTATATTTTGTTTTATGTGTAATGTAAGTGCCTTAATGTGTTTGGACACCAGGAAGAGTAGCTGCTGCCTTGGCAGGAACTAATGGGGATCCCTAATAAATACAATATAAATCTGGTGCTTCTGTCCTTCTGTCATTATCATTCACAGCAGACTTGTACATTTCCTCAATGAAAACAATGTATTGAGCAAATGTCAAATTGGCTTTTTACCAAATTACCATATGACAGACCACATATTCACCCTGCACACCCTAATTGACAAACAAACAAACCAAAACAAAATCATGCTTTGTTGATTTCAAAAAAGCTTTTGACCCAATTTGGCAAGAGGGTCTGCTATACAAATTGATGGAAAGTGGTGTTGGGGGAAAAAAAATATATGACATTATAAAGTCCTTGTACACAAACAAGAAGTGTGCTGTTGAAATTGGCAAAAAACACACACATTTCTCTCCACAGGGCCGTGGGGTGAGACAGGGATGCAGCTTAAGCCCCACCCTCTTCAACATATATGTCCATGAATTGGCCCACATGTACAGATTCCATCTAGAGGGAATGATGTGAGAGACAAGGTAAAAAGGGCCTTCTAAGCCATTAAAATCAACACAAAATACCAATTAGGATCTGGCTAAAAATACTTGAATCAGTTCTAGAACCCATTGCCCTCTATGGTTGTGAGGTCTGGGGTCCGCTCACCAACCAAGAATTCACAAAATGGGACAAACACCTAATTGAGATGCTACATGCAGAATTCTCCAAAAGTATCCTCTGTGTACAACGTAAAACGTAAAACACCAAATAATGCATGCAGAGCAGAATTAGGCTGGTACCTAGCTAATTATCAAAATCCAGAAAAGAGACGTTAAATTCTTCAACCCCCTAAAAGGAAGCGATTCCCAAACCTTCCATAACAAAGCCATCACCTACAGAGAGATTAACCTGGAGAAGAGTCCCCTAAGCAAGCTGGTCCTGGGGATCTGTTCACAAGCACAAACAGACCCCACAGAGCCCCAAGACAGCAACACAATTAGACCCAACCAAATCATGAGAAAACAAAAAGATAAATACTTGACATATTGGAAAAAATTAACTAAAAACTGAGCAAACTAAAATGATATTTGGCCCTAAACAGAGAGTACACAGTGGCAGAATACCTGTCCACTGTGACTGACCCAAATTTAAGGAAAGCTTTGACTATGTACAGACTCAGTGAGCATAGCCTTTAGTTTGCCGTAGGCAGACCTGGCTCTCAAGAGAAGACAGGATAACTGCCCACAAAATTAGGTGGAAACTGAATTGCACTTCCTAACCTCCTGCCAAATGTAATACCATATTAGAGACACATATTTCCCTCAGATTAAACAGACCCACAAAGAATTTGAATTCAAATCCAATTTTGATAAACTGCAATATCTGTTGGGTGAAACAGCAGCAATATACACTACCGTTCAAAATGTTGTGGTCACCTCGAAATCTCCTTGTTTTCGAAAGAAAAGCAATTTTTTTGTCCATTAAAATAACATAAAATTGATCAGAAATACAGTGTAGACATTGTTAATGTTGTAAATGGCTATTGTAGCTTGAAACAGCTGATTTTAATGGAATATTTACGTAGGCGTTCAGAGGCCCATTATCAGCAACCATCAGTCCTGTGTTCCAATGGCACGTTGTGTTTGCTAATCCAAGTTTATCATTTTAAAAGGCTAATTGATCATTAGAAAACCCTTTTGCAATTATGTTAGCACAGCTGAAAACTGTTGTGCTAATTAAAGAAGCAATAAAACTGGCCTTCTTGAGTATCTGGAGCATCAGCAATTGTGGGTTTGATTACAGGCTCAAAAAGGCCAGAAACAAAGAGCTTTCTTCTGAAACTCGTCAGTCTGTTCTTGATCTGAGAAATGAAGGCTATTCCATGCGAGAATTTGCCAAGAAACTGAAGATCTCGTACAACGCTGTGTACTACTCCCTTCACAGAACAGCGCAAACTGGCTCTAACCAGAATAGAAAGAGGAGTGGGAGGCCCTAGCGCAAAACTGAGCAAAAGGACAAATACATTAGAGTGTCTAGTTTGAGAAACAGCCGCCTCACAGGTCCTCAACTGGCAGCTTCATTAAATAGTACACACACAATAGTACAATACAGTTTGAGAAACAGATGCCTCACCAGTCTCAACGTCAACAGTGAAGAGGCGATTCCGGAATGCTGACCTTCAGAGTTCCGGAATGCTGACCTTCAGAAGAAAGAAAAGATTAAGATGGGCAAAAGAACACAGACACTGGACTTTTTCTTTGCAACTATGCCATGAAGGTCAGCATCCCAGAGTCGCCTCTTCACTATTCACGATATATAGGCAGTGATTGAATCTCAATGTTAAATTCAGATCTCCCTAACATCATATTTAAGTCAAGATAACACCAATCTCGATGTAAATCAACTTGATTGGAGGGACACAACACACTCCCTACCTCTCGTCACGAGCCGTCCGTCCTTTACCAAGGATCGTTAACAGGATCGTTAGCATTGAATTGTAATGATTTTCATGCCCAGAACCTAGCTCAATATCTAGGCGTCGGATAAGAACGAAACTACAGCATAAAGTGACCACTAGAATTGCTACCTTTTGGCCTGAATACGTTTGTAGTACGTTTGTTGTTACCGTGTACGGGACTGTTGAGCTAACGTGCGCTAATGTGATTAGCATGGCTGTTGTAAGTAACAGCAAACTTTCCAGAACATAGACATGTCTTATATGGGCAGAAAGCTTACATTCATGTTAATATAATTGCACTGTCCAATTTACAGTAGATATTACAGTGAAACAATACCATGCTATTGTTTGAGGAGAGTGCACAACAACAAAAAACTTATCACGGCAACTGGTTTGATACATTCCCCTCTGAAGGTAAATAATGTACTTACATTCTGTAATCTTGCTCTGATTTGTCGTCCTAAGGGTCCAAGAGATAAAATATAGCATAGTTTTATTTGAGAAAATCAATTTTTACATTCAAATGTAGGAACTGGGTTCTACAGTTTGAACCCCTGCTGTCTCTGGCTCCACACCCACCCTGCCCGGCCATCTAGATGTGTGAAAGTTGGTGTATAAGCTAATGATCCATCATGTATGACATTCCTGGGAGTGTGTAAACTCACATTTTGTATTACCATATACTTTTTGCATGTTCTCTATAGTTATGTACTTGAAAATGTATCAATTGACCAATTCTGCACATTTGGGCAGACTTCATACAAAATAGTATAGTATTGCAATGCTTCACTGGATCAATTTGACACTTTGTGCGCGCATTGCTGCCATCTTGTGTCCAAACTCTAAATTGCACCTAAACTGCAATATTATATTGTGGCATTTCTCTTGCATTTCAAAGATGATAAAAATGTTTTTTTGTTTGTATCATTTTTTTTCAGATCTTATGTGTTATATTCTCCTACATTAATTTCACATTTCGACGAAATTCAAAGTGTTTCCGTTCAAATGGTATCAAGATAATGCATATCCTTGCTTCAGGTCCTGAGCTACAGGCAGTTAGATTTGGGTATGTCATTTTAGGCGGAAATTGAAAAAAAGGGTCCAATCCTTAAGAGGTTAAATGTGTCATTTATCGCTCTCACTTGCTCATTTCTGTCCATTAAGAACCAACGATGTGCTACATTTTTGTAGCATTTCTGACAATGCTAACATATATGTTTTTGCTCAAGATAGGAGTTCTAACACCAGGTTGGTTGCTTGGCAACAACACAGATGCTTGCCCCATGCTGCCAGTCATAAGAAGTGTATATGAACAAACCTAGGCTGCTGTATATGGCTAGCTATATGGTGGAAGTCAAGCTGAGGTTAATCAATAAATGCAAACATATATTTTGATTAGCTAGGTAGCTAGCTGACGTTACCTAGCATTAGGTTGCCTTTCCAAAGGGCAGCAGCTAGCCTCTGTAGCTAGCTAACACCAGTCAGCTGAAAGAAAGCTAGCTAAAAAAACAGGCAAAGAAAGGTAGCTAGCTAGCCAATGGATGTGGTTTTGTTTTGATTAGCTAGGTAGCTAGCTAAAGTAAAAATGTACAGTGCCTTCAGAAAGTATTCATACCCCTTGACTTATTCCAAATGTCACAACCTGAATTAAAAATGGATTACATTTTATTTTCACCCATCTACACACAATACCCCATAATGACAAAGTGAAAACATTTATTAAAAATTAAATACAGAGATATCAAATGTACATACACCCCTGAGTCAATACATGTTAGAATCACATTTGGCCGTGATTACAGCTGTGAGTCTTTCTGGGTAAGTCTCTAAGAGCTCAGCACACCTGGATTGTACAATATTTGCACATTAGTATTTTTAAAATTCTTTAAGCTCTGTCAAGTTGGTTGAATATCATTGCTAGACAGCCAGTTGCAAGTCTTGCCATAGATTTTAAAGCTGATTTAAGTCAAATCTTTAACTAGGAACATTCAATGTCGTCTTCGTAAGCAGTACCAGTCAAAAGATTCGACACACATACTCATTCAAGGGTTTTCTTTATTTTTACTATTTTGTAATTGTAGAATAATAGTGAAGACATCAAAACTATGAACAAACATATATGGAATCATGTAGTAACCAAAAAAAATGTTAAACAAATCAAAATAGATCTTATATTTGAGATTGTTCAAATAGCCACCATTTGCCTTGATGACAGCTTTGCACACTCTTGGCATTCTCTCAACCAGCTTCACCTGGAATGCTTTTCCAACAGTCTTGAAGGAGTTCCCACATGCTGAGCACTTGTTGGCTGCTTTTCCTTCACTCTGCCGTCCGACTCATCCCAAACCATCTCAATTGGGTTGAGGTCGGGGGATTGTGGAGGCCAGGTCATCTGATGCAGCACTCCATCACTCTCCTTCTTGGTCAGATAGCCCTAACACAGCCTGGAGGTGTGTTGGGTCATTGTCCTGTTGAAAAACAAATTATAGTCCCACTAAGCCCAAACCAGATGGGTTGGGGCATCGCTGCAGAATGCTGTGGTAGCCATGCTGGTTAAGTGTGCCTTGAATTCTAAATAAATCACCCCCACACCATAACACCTCCTCCTCCATGCTTCACGGTGGGAACTACACATGCGGAGATCATCCGTTCACCCACACCGCGTCTCACAAAGACACAGCGGTTGGAACCAAAAATCTCCAATTTGGACTCAAGACCAAAGGACACATTTCCACCGGTCTGATGTTTATTGCTCGTGTTTCTTGGCTCAAGCAAGTCTCTTCTTCTTATTGGTGTCCTTTAGTAGTGGTTTTCTTTGCAGCATTTCGACCATGAAGGCCTGATTCACACAGTCTCCTCTGAACAGTTGATGTTGAGATGTATCTGTGACTTGAACTCTGTGAAGTATTTATTTGGGCTGCAATTTATGAGGCTGGTAATGAACTTATCCTCTGCAGCAGAGGTAACTCTCATGAGAGCCAGTTTCATCATAGCGCTTGATGGTTTTTTCAACTGCACTTGAAGAAACTTTCAAAGTTCTTGAAATGTTCTGTATTGACTGACTTTCATGTCGTAAAGTAGTGATGGAGTGTCGTTCCTCTGCTTATTTGAGCTGTTTTTGCCATAATATGGACTTGGTATTTTACCAAATAGGGCTATCTTCTGTATACCCCCTCTACCTTGTCACAACACAACTGATTGGCTCAAACGCATTAAGAAGGAAAGAAATTCCACAAATTAAGTTTTAAGAAGGCACGGATGTTAATTGAAATGCATTCCAGGTGACTACTTCGTGAAGCTGGTTGAATGAATGCCAAGAGTGTGCAAAGCTGTCATCAAGGCAAAGTGTGGCTATTTGAAGAATCTCAAATATACAATATATTTTGATTTGTTTAAAACTTTTTTGGTTACTACATGATTCCATATGTGTTATTTCATAGTTTTGATGTCTTCGCTATCATTCTACAATGTAGAAAACAGTAAAAATAAGGAAAACCCTTGAATTGTGGAATTTTTTCCTTTGAATTTGAATTGCCGCTTTAAAAACCTTTAATACAGTAATAGTATTATATTGTCCAGTCCTCTAGTGAGTGAGTTACTTTTGTTCCATTTAATATGAAGCAAAAATATATATATACCTTAGTAGAAAAATGATGATAGTAGTAGCTAGGTTTACATCCAATTCGATTTTCATGTTAAGTGAAGTGTTTCCACAAAATTGACTTATAATAAATAAATAAATAAATAAATACGTGAAGAAAATATATTTTTCTACTTAAATGTTCACCAAATGAAAATCAAAAATGTCAATGTGTTTCCATCGCATTTTCAACTCTACCGATAGTGTTGTCACTGAAAACTGTTGCTTTACAGAGCAAATGTGTCTACTCTGGTCTTGGCACTGAGCCAACAGCTCACAGGTACGGTGCTGGTTTAAGAACAATAATATTTGTATTTGTCAATCGGCAGTCAAGCATCGATCATCATGTAGTCCCGTGTAGCTCAGTTGGTAGAGCATGGCGCTTGCAACGCCAGGGTTGTGGGTTCGTTTCCCACGGGGGGGGCCAGTATGAAAATGTATGCACTAACTGTAAGTCGCTCTGGATAAGAGCGTCTGCTAAATGACAAAACATTTTTTATTTTTTTTTATGTCACCAGAAAAAGACCCTCAATATTAATTGGAAAGGACAATCAATAGCACCGTGCACTTTCACCACCCTGTGAAGTTCATCGTAACTTATTTCATCTGTAGCCTAATAAACTGCATTCTTTCCCGAGTCGTAGTGGGAGGACCACACACCATGTCATGCCATGACTCCAAATGTACTTCGATACGATGGTTATTATATCTCGCATAATTAATTTTACAGACGCAAAAAGATCCCACCATGTCGAACGAACAAATGAACTGTCGCCCTTTATAAAATTGTACCGAAACTTCCTGATTCCATCACAACTGTCATGATTTTCTTTCAGACGGTATAACTTTACTCGCATAACAACTGTGGATGGAAAGCAAAAACATAAAACCATAAAAATATTGATAGCAAAACATAACATTGCAAGGAAATATTGTTTAAATGCGAGAGCAAATTAATTGTAAATGGATGCACACATAAAAATCAGTGAAACATGTTTTATGAGTATTAAAAAAATAAAAAATAAAAATAATGTATACACTCACTAACTGTAAGTCGCTCTGGATAAGAGCGTCTGCTAAATGACTAAAATGTAATGATAACTCAATTCAATGAAACGCTTCCCTCGTTCCTGTAATTTCCCTTATCTTTGGTTGTTACCCTGGCCTTTCGCTGGCTTTTATTCCAGTTGCAAGTTTTGGCACATTCATTCCAGCAGCATGGCACCCTGCATCCCACTGCTGGTTTCACATTCATTCAAGCAGCATGGCACCCTGCATCCCACTGCTGGTTTCACATTCATTCCAGCAGCATGGCACCCTGCATCCCACTGCTGGTTTCACATTCATTCCAGCAGCATGGCACCCTGCATCCCACTGCTGGTTTCACATTCATTCCAGCAGCATGGCACCCTGCATCCCACTGCTGGTTTCACATTCATTCCAGCAGCATGGCACCCTGCATCCCACTGCTGGTTTCCCTCTGAAGCTAAGCAGGGTCGGCCCCTGGATTGGGGACAGCAGATGTAGCTTTTGAATCGGTGAAAGAATTAACAAGTGAAAAAATACTTTCAAAAAATGAGTGTTTCTTTCACGTGTTTTGCCAACAAACAAAAAAAAAAGAAGCTGCATCTGAACTAGACAGGTGTGTGTATTAAACGCAGTGCCAGGAGGACCTTTCCAATATCAGCAGTAGCAACAGGGTTGCAGGAGTCATCATTATTACAGGCCTAGAGGAGTTCTTCCACCACCTCCAAAAAGCAGGGGGGGCTGGGATTAAAAGTCAACCCCAGAACCCTTGGAGGAGTGTGGAGTGGACAGGGAGAGCCTTCCATCCATCTATTCTGTCTGAGACAGTTATGGGAATATCTGTAGGGTGAAGTCAAATCAAATCAAATCAAATGTTATTGGCCACATGCGCCGAATACAACAGGTGCAGACATTACAGTGAAATGCTTACTTATAGCCCTTTAACCAACAGTGCATTTATTTTTAACAAAAAAGTAAAAATAAAACAACAACAAAAAAAGTGTTGAGAAAAAAAGAGCAGAAGTAAAATAAGATAACAGTAGGGAGGCTATATACAGGGGGTACCGGTGCAGAGTCAATGGGAAATAACAGTAGGGAGGCTATATACAGGGGGTACCGGTGCAGAGTCAATGGGAAATAACAGTAGGGGGGCTATATACAGGGGGTACCGGTACAGAGTCAATGGGAAATAACAGTAGGGAGGCTATATACAGGGGGTACCGGTGCAGAGTCAATGGGAAATAACAGTAGGGAGGCTATATACAGGGGGGTACCGGTGCAGAGTCAATGGGAAATAACAGTAGGGAGGCTATATACAGGGGGTACCGGTGCAGAGTCAATGGGAAATAACAGTAGGGAGGCTATATACAGGGGGTACCGGTGCAGAGTCAATGGGAAATAACAGTAGGGAGGCTATATATACAGGGGGTACCGGTACAGAGTCAATGTGAAATAACAGTAGGGAGGCTATATATACAGGGGGTACCGGTGCAGAGTCAATGTGAAATAACAGTAGGGAGGCTATATATACAGGGGGTACCGGTGCAGAGTCAATGTGTAATAACAGTAGGGAGGCTATATACAAGGGGTACCGGTGCAGAGTCAATGTGAAATAACAGTAGGGAGGCTATATACAGGGGGTACCGGTGCAGAGTCAATGTGTAATAACACTAGGGAGGCTATATACAGGGGGTACCGGTACCGAGTCAATGTGAAATAACAGTAGGGAGGCTATATACAGGGGGTACCGGTACAGAGTCAATGTGTAATAACAGTAGGGAGGCTATATACAGGGGGTACCGGTGCAGAGTCAATGTGTAATAACAGTAGGGAGGCTATATATAGGGGGTACCGGTGCAGAGTCAATGTGAAATAACAGTAGGGAGGGTATATACAGGGGGTACCGGTACAGAGTCAATGTGAAATAACAGTAGGGAGGCTATATACAGAGGGTACCGGTGCAGAGTAAATGTGTAATAACAGTAGGGAGGTTATATACAGGGGGGTACCTGTGCAGAGTCAATGGGAAATAACAGTAGGGAGGCTATATACAGGGGGGTACCGGTGCAGAGTCAATGGGAAATAACAGTAGGGAGGCTATATACAGGGGGGTACCGGTACAGAATCAATGGGAAATAACAGTAGGGAGGCTATAAACAGGGGGTACTGGTACAGAGTCAATGGGAAATAACAGTAGGGAGGCTATATACAGGGGGTACCGGTGCAAAGTCAATGGGAAATAACAGTAGGGAGGCTATATACAGGGGGGTACCGGTGCAGAGTCAATGTGTAATAACAGTAGGGAGGCTATATACAGGGGGTACCGGTGCAGAGTCAATGTGAAATAACAGTAGGGAGGGTATATACAGGGGGTACCGGTACAGAGTCAATGTGAAATAACAGTAGGGAGGCTATATACAGGGGGTACCGGTACAGAGTCAATGGGAAATAACAGTAGGGAGGCTATATACAGGGGGTACCGGTACAGAGTCAATGGGAAATAACAGTAGGGAGGCTATATACAGGGGGTACCGGTACAGAGTCAATGTGAAATAACAGTAGGGAGGCTATATACAGGGGGTACCGGTACAGAGTCAATGGGAAATAACAGTAGGGAGGCTATATACAGGGGGTACCGGTACAGAGTCAATGTGAAATAACAGTAGGGAGGCTATATACAGAGGGTACCGGTGCAGAGTCAATGTGTAATAACAGTAGGGAGGCTATATACAGGGGGTACCGGTGCAGAGTAAATGTGTAATAACAGTAGGGAGGTTATATACAGGGGGGTACCGGTGCAGAGTCAATGGGAAATAACAGTAGGGAGGCTATATACAGGGGGGTACCGGTGCAGAGTCAATGGGAAATAACAGTAGGGAGGCTATATACAGGGGGGTACCGGTACAGAATCAATGGGAAATAACAGTAGGGAGGCTATATACAGGGGGTACTGGTACAGAGTCAATGGGAAATAACAGTAGGGAGGCTATATACAGGGGGTACCGGTGCAGAGTCAATGGGAAATAACAGTAGGGAGGCTATATACAGGGGGGTACCGGTGCAGAGTCAATGTGTAATAACAGTAGGGAGGCTATATACAGGGGGGGTACCGGTGCAGAGTCAATGGGAAATAACAGTAGGGAGGCTATATACAGGGGGTACCGGTGCAGAGTAAATGGGAAATAACAGTAGGGAGGCTATATACAGGGGGTACTGGTACAGAGTCAATGGGAAATAACAGTAGGGAGGCTATATACAGGGGGTACCGGTGCAGAGTCAATGGGAAATAACAGTAGGGAGGCTATATACAGGGGGGTACCGGTGCAGAGTCAATGTGTAATAACAGTAGGGAGGCTATATACAGGGGGGGTACCGGTGCAGAGTCAATGGGAAATAACAGTAGGGAGGCTATATACAGGGGGTACCGGTGCAGAGTCAATGGGAAATAACAGTAGGGAGGCTATATACAGGGGGGTACCGGTGCAGAGTCAATGTGTAATAACAGTAGGGAGGCTATATACAGGGGGGGTACCGGTGCAGAGTCAATGGGAAATAACAGTAGGGAGGCTATATACAGGGGGTACCGGTGCAGAGTCAATGGGAAATAACAGTAGGGAGGCTATATACAGGGGGGTACCGGTGCAGAGTCAATGGGAAATAACAGTAGGGTGGCTATATACAGGGGGTACCGGTGCAGAGTCAATGGGAAATAACAGTAGGGAGGCTATATATACAGGGGGGTACCGGTGCAGAGTCAATGTGCGGGGGCACCGGCTAGTTGATAAGATGTCTGCTAGGTGTTTCCTCTTGTCCCCCAGTGTTGTTCCCTATCTAGACCCCCCAGTGTTGTTCCCTGTGTAGACCCCCCAGTGTTGTTCCCTGTGTAGACCCCCCAGTGTTGTTCCCTATCTAGACCCCCCAGTGTTGTTCCCTATCTAGACCCCCCAGTGTTGTTCCCTGTGTAGACCCCCCAGTGTTGTTCCCTGTGTAGAGCCCCCAGTGTTGTTCCCTGTGTAGACCCCCCAGTGTTGTTCCCTGTGTAGACCCCCCAGTGTTGTTCCCTGTGTAGACCCCCCAGTGTTGTTCCCTGTGTAGACCCCCCAGTGTTGTTCCTTGTGTAGACCCCCAGGTGTTGTTCCCTGTGTAGACCCCCCAGTGTTGTTCCCTGTGTAGACCCCCCAGTGTTGTCTTCTGTGTAGACCCCCCAGTGTTGTCTTCTGTGTAAACCCCCCAGTGTTGTCTTCTGTGTAGACCCCCCAGTGTTGTTCCCTGTGTAGACCCCCTAGTGTTGTTCCCTGTGTAGACCCCCCAGTGTTGTTCCCTGTGTAGACCCCCCAGTGTTGTTCCCTGTGTAGACCCCCCAGTGTTGTTCCCTGTGTAGACCCCCCAGTGTTGTTCCCTGTGTAGACCCCCCAGTGTTGTTCCCTGTGTAGACCCCCCAGTGTTGTCTTCTGTGTAGACCCCCCAGTGTTGTTCCCTGTGTAGACCCCCCAGTGTTGTCTTCTGTGTAGACCCCCCAGTGTTGTTCCCTATCTAGACCCCCCAGTGTTGTTCCCTATCTAGACCCCCCAGTGTTGTTCCCTGTGTAGACCCCCCAGTGTTGTTCCCTGTGTAGACCCCCCAGGTGTTGTTCCCTGTGTAGACCCCCCAGTGTTGTCTTCTGTGTAGACCCCCCAGTGTTGTCTTCTGTGTAGACCCCCCAGTGTTGTTCCCTGTGTAGACCCCCAGGTGTTACCTGATATAAATCTGTCACTCCTTCACTACAGTATATATTATATATACTGTATATACCCTGAGGCACAATGACAGATTTCAGAATCCTATTGACTTCAAATCTGTAAAAAGACATTTGAAAAAGTAGTTCTGTAGACACAGAGACAAAGAGACTAACCCTGCACCCTCCTTTGGTATAATTAAATATATTACCATTGAACACATAATGAAACCAGATGCAATGCTATTCTGTCTGTGAGGTCTGTCATTGATTAAAGCAGATCCTGACTCTCTTTAACGCTCATTCTCTAACACAGAGACAGAGACCTGAAGACCATAGTTTCAGATAGCTTCTATGTGTTTCTAAATTATTCTAAACTACCGGTCAAAAGTTTTGGAACACCTACTCATTCAAGGGTTTTTCTTTATTTTTACTATTTTTTACATTGTAGAATAATAGTGACGACATCAAAACTGTGAAATAACACATATGGAATCATGTAGTAACCAAAAAACGATATGTAACATTGGAGATTCTTCAAATAGCCACCCTTTGCCTTGATGACAGCTTTGCACACTCTTGGCATTCTCTCAACCAGCTTCATGAGGTAGTCACCATGAATGCATTTCAATTAACAGGTGTGCCTACCTTGTGGAATTTATTTCCTTCTTAATACGTTTGAGCCAATCAGTTGCGTTGTGACAAGGTAGGGGTGGTATACAGAAGATAGCCCTATTTGGTAAAAGACCAAGTCCATATTATGGCAAGAACAGCTCAAATAAGCAAAGAGAAATGACAGTCCATCATTGCTTTAAGACGTGAAGTTCAGTCAATATGGAACTTTTCAAAAACGTTGAAAGCTTCAAGTGCAGTCGCAAAAACTATCAAGCGCTATGATGAAACTGGCTCTCATGAGGACCGCCACAGGAAAGGAAGACCCAGAGTTACAACTGCTGCAGAGGATAAGAAGAAGAGACTTGCTTGGGCCAAGAAACACGAGCAATGGACATTAGACCGGTGGAAATGTGTCCTTGGTCTGGAGTCCAAATTGGAGATTTCACACCTCTGTGTCTTTGTGAGACGCGGTGTGGGTGAACGTATGATCTCTGCATGTGTATTTCCCACTGTAAAGCATGGAGGAGGAGGTGTTATGGTGTGGGGGTGCTTTGCTGGTGACACTGTCTGTGATTTAGAATTCAAGGCACACTTAACCAGCATGGCTACCACAACATTCCTCAACGATACACCATCCCATTTTTTGCGCTTAGTGGAACTATCATTTGTTTTTCAATAGGACAATGACTCAACACACCTCCAGGCTGTGTAAGGACTATTTTACCAAGAAGGAGAGTGATTGATTGCTGCATCAGATGACCTGGCCTCTGCAATCCCCCGACCTCAACCAAATTGAGATGGTTTGGGATGAGTCGGACCGTAGAGTGAAGGAAAAGAAGCCCACAAGTGCTCATCATATGTGGGAACTCCTTCAAGACTGTTGGAAAAGCATTCCAGGTGAAGCTGGTTGAGAGAATGCCACGAGTGTGCAAAGCTGTCATCAAGGCAAATGGTGGCTATTTGAAGAATCTCAAATATAAGATATATTTTGATTTGTTTAACACTTTTTTTGGTTACTACATGATTCCATATGTGTTATGTCATAGTTTTGATGTCTTCACTATTATTGTACAATGTAGAAAATAGTAAAAATAAAGAAAAACCCTTGAATGAGTAGGTGTTCTAAAACTTTTGACCGGTAGTGTACATGTATATCAAATATATTTTTAATGGATTATGTTTTTGAAATACTCATAAAAGTGAGGTAAATGTCTACATTTTACTGTTTCAAAAAAATCTATATTGTTCAAAACAAGAGGTTCAGTTACTTACTACCCTCAGTGACTCTGCTTGCAGCAGCAGTGCCATGCAAACGTTGCTAGGATTTTATTGCCAGCTATTTGCTATGAGGGGAAACTGCAGCATAAATTGTAACAGCCCAAAGTAAATGGACTGTCCTGGGGTGCTCAAATGTGCCTTCGGGTCAAAACGTCTTGGTCTGCTCTACTCTCCATCCCGTTATGTCTCCTGCTCCAGACGGCTTACTTCCGCACGTGAGACTCGGTCTGCTCTACTCTCCATCCCATTATGTCTCCTGCTCCAGC
>NW_028164299.1:2500-15000 GCF_964263955.1 Coregonus lavaretus | reverse complement strand
TATTGACCATGTAATGATTCCATGTAGGCCTCATATTGACCATGTAATGACTCCATATAGGCCTCATATTGACCATGTAATGACTCCATATAGGCCTCATATTGACCATGTAATGACTCCATATAGGCCTCATATTGACCATGTAATGACTCCATATAGGCCTCATATTGACCATGTAATGACTCTATATAGGCCTCATATTGACCATGTAATGACTCCATATAGGCCTCATATTGACCATGTAATGACTCCATGTAGGCCTCATATTGACCATGTAATGACTCCATATAGGCCTCATATTGACCATGTAATGACTCCATATAGGCCTAATATTGACCATGTAATGACTCCATATAGGCCTCATATTGACCATGTAATGACTCCATGTAGGCCTCATATTGACCATGTAATGACTCCATATATGCCTCATATTGACCATGTAATGACTACATATAGGCCTCATATTGACCATGTAATGACTCCATATAGGCCTCATATTGACCATGTAATGACTCCATGTAGGCCTCATATTGACCATGTAATGACTCCATATAGGCCTCATATTGACCATGTAATGACTCCATATAGGCCTCATATTGACCATGTAATGACTCCATGTAGGCCTCATATTGACCATGTAATGACTCCATGTAGGCCTCATATTGACCATGTAATGACTCCATATAGGCCTCATATTGACCATGTAATGACTCCATATAGGCCTCATATTGACCATTTAATGACTCCATATAGGCCTCATATTGACCATGTAATGACTCTATATAGGCCTCATATTGACCATGTAATGACTCCATGTAGGCCTCATATTGACCATGTAATGACTCCATGTAGGCCTCATATTGACCATGTAATGACTCCATATAGGCCTCATATTGACCATGTAATGACTCCATATAGGCCTCATATTGACCATGTAATGACTCCATATAGGCCTCATATTGACCATTTAATGACTCCATATAGGCCTCATATTGACCATGTAATGACTCCATATAGGCCTCATATTGACCATGTAATGACTCCATATAGGCCTCATATTGACCATTTAATGACTCCATATAGGCCTCATATTGACCATGTAATGACTCCATATAGGCCTCATATTGACCATGTAATGACTCCATGTAGGCCTCATATTGACCATGTAATGACTCCATGTAGGCCTCATATTGACCATGTAATGACTCCATGTAGGCCTCATATTGACCATGTAATGACTCCATATAGGCCTCATATTGACCATATAATGACTCCATATAGGCCTCATATTGACCATGTAATGACTCCATATAGGCCTCATATTGACCATATAATCACTCCATATAGGCCTCATATTGACCATGTAATGACTCCATGTAGGCCTCATATTGACCATGTAAAGACTCCATATAGGCCTCATATTGACCATGTAATGACTCCATATAGGCCTCATATTGACCATATAATGACTCCATGTAGGCCTCATATTGACCATGTAATGACTCCATGTAGGCCTCATATTGACCATGTAATGACTCCATATAGGCCTCATATTGACCATGTAATGACTCCATATAGGCCTCATATTGAAAATGTAATGACTCCATATAGGCCTCATATTGACCATGTAATGACTCCATGTAGGCCTCATATTGACCATGTAATGACTCCATATAGGCCTCATATTGACCATGTAATGACTCCATGTAGGCCTCATATTGACCATGTAATGACTCCATATAGGCCTCATATTGACCATGTAATGACTCCATATAGGCCTCATATTGACCATGCAATGACTCCATATAGGCCTCATATTGACCATGTAATGACTCCATATAGGCCTCATATTGACCATGTAATGACTCCATATAGGCCTCATATTGACCATTTAATGACTCCATATAGGCCTCATATTGACCATGTAATGACTCCATATAGGCCTCATATTGACCATGTAATGACTCCATGTAGGCCTCATATTGACCATGTAATGACTCCATGTAGGCCTCATATTGACCATGTAATGACTCCATGTAGGCCTCATATTGACCATGTAATGACTCCATATAGGCCTCATATTGACCATATAATGACTCCATATAGGCCTCATATTGACCATGTAATGACTCCATATAGGCCTCATATTGACCATATAATGACTCCATGTAGGCCTCATATTGACCATGTAATGACTCCATGTAGGCCTCATATTGACCATGTAATGACTCCATATAGGCCTCACATTGACCATGTAATGACTCCATATACGCCTCATATTGACCATATAATGACTCCATGTAGGCCTCATATTGACCATGTAATGATTCCATGTAGGCCTCATATTGACCATGTAATGACTCCATATAGGCCTCATATTGACCATGTAATGACTCCATATAGGCCTCATATTGACCATGTAATGACTCCATATAGGCCTCATATTGACCATGTAATGACTCCATATAGGCCTCAATTGACCATGTAATGACTCTATATAGGCCTCATATTGACCATGTAATGACTCCATATAGGCCTCATATTGACCATGTAATGACTCCATGTAGGCCTCATATTGACCATGTAATGACTCCATATAGGCCTCATATTGACCATGTAATGACTCCATATAGGCCTCATATTGACCATGTAATGACTCCATATAGGCCTCATATTGACCATGTAATGACTCCATGTAGGCCTCATATTGACCATGTAATGACTCCATATATGCCTCATATTGACCATGTAATGACTCCATATAGGCCTCATATTGACCATGTAATGACTCCATATAGGCCTCATATTGACCATGTAATGACTCCATGTAGGCCTCATATTGACCATGTAATGACTCCATATAGGCCTCATATTGACCATGTAATGACTCCATATAGGCCTCATATTGACCATGTAATGACTCCATGTAGGCCTCATATTGACCATGTAATGACTCCATATAGGCCTCATATTGACCATGTAATGACTCCATATAGGCCTCATATTGACCATGTAATGACTCAATGTAGGCCTCATATTGACCATGTAATGACTCCATATAGGCCTCATATTGACCATGTAATGACTCCATATAGGCCTCATATTGACCATTTAATGACTCCATATAGGCCTCATATTGACCATGTAATGACTCCATATAGGCCTCATATTGACCATGTAATGACTCCATGTAGGCCTCATATTGACCATGTAATGACTCCATGTAGGCCTCATATTGACCATGTAATGACTCCATATAGGCCTCATATTGACCATGTAATGACTCCATATAGGCCTCATATTGACCATGTAATGACTCCATATAGGCCTCATATTGACCATTTAATGACTCCATATAGGCCTCATATTGACCATGTAATGACTCCATATAGGCCTCATATTGACCATGTAATGACTCCATGTAGGCCTCATATTGACCATGTAATGACTCCATGTAGGCCTCATATTGACCATGTAATGACTCCATGTAGGCCTCATATTGACCATGTAATGACTCCATATAGGCCTCATATTGACCATGTAATGACTCCATATAGGCCTCATATTGACCATGTAATGACTCCATATAGGCCTCATATTGACCATATAATGACTCCATGTAGGCCTCATATTGACCATGTAATGACTCCATGTAGGCCTCATATTGACCATGTAAAGACTCCATATAGGCCTCATATTGACCATGTAATGACTCCATATAGGCCTCATATTGACCATATAATGACTCCATGTAGGCCTCATATTGACCATGTAATGACTCCATGTAGGCCTCATATTGACCATGTAATGACTCCATATAGGCCTCATATTGACCATGTAATGACTCCATATAGGCCTCATATTGAAAATGTAATGACTCCATATAGGCCTCATATTGACCATGTAATGACTCCATGTAGGCCTCATATTGACCATGTAATGACTCCATATAGGCCTCATATTGACCATGTAATGACTCCATGTAGGCCTCATATTGACCATGTAATGACTCCATATAGGCCTCATATTGACCATGTAATGACTCCATATAGGCCTCATATTGACCATGTAATGACTCCATATAGGCCTCATATTGACCATGTAATGACTCCATATAGGCCTCATATTGACCATGTAATGACTCCATGTAGGCCTCATATTGACCATGTAATGACTCCATGTAGGCCTCATATTGACCATGTAATGACTCCATGTAGGCCTCATATTGACCATGTAATGACTCCATACAGGCCTCATATTGACCATGTAATGACTCCATACAGGCCTCATATTGACCATGTAATGACTCCATATAGGCCTCATATTGACCATGTAATGACTCCATGTAGGCCTCATATTGACCATGTAATGACTCCATATAGGCCTCATATTGACCATGTAATGACTCCATGTAGGCCTCATATTGACCATGTAATGACTCCATATAGACCTCATATTGACCATGTAATGACTCCATATAGGCCTCATATTGACCATGTAATGACTCCATGTAGGCCTCATATTGACCATGTAATTACTCCATGTAGGCCTCATATTGACCATGTAATGACTCCATGTAGGCCTCATATTGACCATGTAATGACTCCATGTAGGCCTCATATTGACCATGTAATGACTCCATGTAGGCCTCATATTGACCATGTAATGACTCCATGTAGGCCTCATATTGACCATGTAATGAATCCATGTAGGCCTCATATTGACCATGTAATGACTCCATGTAGGCCTCATATTGACCATGTAATGACTCCATATAGGCCTCATATTGACCATGTAATGACTCCATATAGACCTCATATTGACCATTTAATGACTCCATGTAGGCCTCATATTGACCATGTAATGACTCCATATAGGCCTCATATTGACCATGTAATGACTCCATATAGGCCTCATATTGACCATGTAATGACTCCACATAGGCCTCATATTGACCATTTAATGACTCCATATAGGCCTCATATTGACCATGTAATGACTCCATATAGGCCTCATATTGACCATGTAATGACTCCATGTAGGCCTCATATTGACCATGTAATTACTCCATGTAGGCCTCATATTGACCATGTAATGACTCCATGTAGTTCTCATATTGACCATGTAATGACTCCATATAGGCCTCATATTGACCATGTAATGACTCCATATAGGCCTCATATTGACCATGTAATGACTCCATATAGGCCTCATATTGACCATATAATGACTCCATGTAGGCCTCATATTGACCATGTAATGACTCCATGTAGGCCTCATATTGACCATGTAAAGACTCCATGTAGGCCTCATATTGACCATGTAATGACTCCATATAGGCCTCATATTGACCATGTAATGACTCCATGTAGGCCTCATATTGACCATGTAATGACTCCATATAGGCCTCATATTGACCATGTAATGACTCCATGTAGGCCTCATATTGACCATGTAATGCCTCCATATAGGCCTCATATTGACCATGTAATGACTCCATATAGGCCTCATATTGACCATGTAATGACTCCATATAGGCCTCATATTGACCATGTAATGACTCCATGTAGGCCTCATATTGACCATGTAATGACTCCATATATGCCTCATATTGACCATGTAATGACTCCATATAGGCCTCATATTGACCATGTAATGACTCCATATAGGCCTCATATTGACCATGTAATGACTCCATGTAGGCCTCATATTGACCATGTAATGACTCCATATAGGCCTCATATTGACCATGTAATGACTCCATATAGGCCTCATATTGACCATGTAATGACTCCATGTAGGCCTCATATTGACCATGTAATGACTCCATATAGGCCTCATATTGACCATGTAATGACTCCATATAGGCCTCATATTGACCATTTAATGACTCCATATAGGCCTCATATTGACCATGTAATGACTCCATATAGGCCTCATATTGACCATGTAATGACTCCATGTAGGCCTCATATTGACCATGTAATGACTCCATGTAGGCCTCATATTGACCATGTAATGACTCCATATAGGCCTCATATTGACCATGTAATGACTCCATATAGGCCTCATATTGACCATGTAATGACTCCATATAGGCCTCATATTGACCATTTAATGACTCCATATAGGCCTCATATTGACCATGTAATGACTCCATATAGGCCTCATATTGACCATGTAATGACTCCATGTAGGCCTCATATTGACCATGTAATGACTCCATGTAGGCCTCATATTGACCATGTAATGACTCCATATAGGACTCATATTGACCATGTAATGACTCCATATAGGCCTCATATTGACCATGTAATGACTCCATATAGGCCTCATATTGACCATATAATGACTCCATGTAGGCCTCATATTGACCATGTAATGACTCCATGTAGGCCTCATATTGACCATGTAAAGACTCCATATAGGCCTCATATTGACCATGTAATGACTCCATATAGGCCTCATATTGACCATATAATGACTCCATGTAGGCCTCATATTGACCATGTAATGACTCCATGTAGGCCTCATATTGACCATGTAATGACTCCATATAGGCCTCATATTGACCATGTAATGACTCCATATAGGCCTCATATTGAAAATGTAATGACTCCATATAGGCCTCATATTGACCATGTAATGACTCCATGTAGGCCTCATATTGACCATGTAATGACTCCATATAGGCCTCATATTGACCATGTAATGACTCCATGTAGGCCTCATATTGACCATGTAATGACTCCATATAGGCCTCATATTGACCATGTAATGACTCCATATAGGCCTCATATTGACCATGTAATGACTCCATATAGGCCTCATATTGACCATGTAATGACTCCATATAGGCCTCATATTGACCATGTAATGACTCCATGTAGGCCTCATATTGACCATGTAATGACTCCATGTAGGCCTCATATTGACCATGTAATGACTCCATGTAGGCCTCATATTGACCATGTAATGACTCCATATAGGCCTCATATTGACCATGTAATGACTCCATGTAGGCCTCATATTGACCATGTAATGACTCCATGTAGGCTCATATTGACCATGTAATGACTCCATGTAGGCCTCATATTGACCATGTAATGACTCCATGTAGGCCTCATATTGACCATGTAATGACTCCATGTAGGCCTCATATTGACCATGTAATGACTCCATGTAGGCCTCATATTGACCATGTAATGACTCCATGTAGGCCTCATATTGACCATGTAATGACTCCATGTAGGCCTCATATTGACCATGTAATGACTCCATATAGGCCTCATATTGACCATGTAATGACTCCATATAGGCCTCATATTGACCATTTAATGACTCCATATAGGCCTCATATTGACCATGTAATGACTCCATATAGGCCTCATATTGACCATGTAATGACTCCATATAGGCCTCATATTGACCATGTAATGACTCCATATAGGCCTCATATTGACCATGTAATGACTCCATATAGGCCTCATATTGACCATTTAATGACTCCATATAGGCCTCATATTGACCATGTAATGACTCCATATAGGCCTCATATTGACCATGTAATGACTCCATGTAGGCCTCATATTGACCATGTAATGACTCCATGTAGGCCTCATATTGACCATGTAATGACTCCATGTAGGCCTCATATTGACCATGTAATGACTCCATGTAGGCCTCATATTGACCATGTAATGACTCCATATAGGCCTCATATTGACCATGTAATGACTCCATATAGGCCTCATATTGACCATGTAATGACTCCACATAGGCCTCATATTGACCATTTAATGACTCCATATAGGCCTCATATTGACCATGTAATGACTCCATATAGGCCTCATATTGACCATGTAATGACTCCATGTAGGCCTCATATTGACCATGTAATTACTCCATGTAGGCCTCATATTGACCATGTAATGACTCCATGTAGTTCTCATATTGACCATGTAATGACTCCATATAGGCCTCATATTGACCATGTAATGACTCCATATAGGCCTCATATTGACCATGTAATGACTCCATATAGGCCTCATATTGACCATATAATGACTCCATGTAGGCCTCATATTGACCATGTAATGACTCCATGTAGGCCTCATATTGACCATGTAAAGAGTCCATGTAGGCCTCATATTGACCATGTAATGACTCCATATAGGCCTCATATTGACCATGTAATGACTCCATGTAGGCCTCATATTGACCATGTAATGACTCCATATAGGCCTCATATTGACCATGTAATGACTCCATATAGGCCTCATATTGACCATGTAATGACTCCATATAGGCCTCATATTGACCATGTAATGACTCCATATAGGCCTCATATTGACCATGTAATGACTCCATATAGGCCTCATATTGACCATGTAATGACTCCATGTAGGCCTCATATTGACCATGTATTGACTCCATATAGGCCTCATATTGACCATGTAATGACTCCATATAGGCCTCATATTGACCATGTAATGACTCCATGTAGGCCTCATATTGACCATGTAATGACTCCATACAGGCCTCATATTGACCATGTAATGACTCCATGTAGGCCTCATATTGACCATGTAATGACTCCATATAGGCCTCATATTGACCATGTAATGACTCCATGTAGGCCTCATATTGACCATGTAATGACTCCATATAGGCCTCATATTGACCATGTAATGACTCCATGTAGGCCTCATATTGACATGTAATGACTCCATATAGGCCTCATATTGACCATGTAATGACTCCATATAGGCCTCATATTGACCATGTAATGACTCCATGTAGGCCTCATATTGACCATGTAATGACTCCATGTAGGCCTCATATTGACCATGTAATGACTCCATGTAGGCCTCATATTGACCATGTAATGACTCCATGTAGGCCTCATATTGACCATGTAATGACTCCATGTAGGCCTCATATTGACCATGTAATGACTCCATGTAGGCCTCATATTGACCATGTAATGACTCCATATAGGCCTCATATTGACCATGTAATGACTCCATATAGGCCTCATATTGACCATGTAATGACTCCATATAGGCCTCATATTGACCATGTAATGACTCCATGTAGGCCTCATATTGACCATGTAATGACTCCATGTATGCCTCATATTGACCATGTAATGACTCCATATAGGCCTCATATTGACCATGTAATGACTCCATGTAGGCCTCATATTGACCATGTAATGACTCCATATAGGCCTCATATTGACCATGTAATGACTCCATATAGGTCTCATATTGACCATGTCATGACTCCATATAGGCCTCATATTGACCATGTAATGACTCCATGTAGGCCTCATATTGACCATGTAATGACTCCATGTATGCCTCATATTGACCATGTAATGACTCCATATAGGTCTCATATTGACCATGTCATGACTCCATATAGGCCTCATATTGACCATGTAATGACTCCATGTAGGCCTCATATTGACCATGTAATGACTCCATATAGGCCTCATATTGACCATGTAATGACTCCATATAGGCCTCATATTGACCATGTAATGACTCCATATAGGCCTCATATTGACCATGTAATGACTCCATATAGGCCTCATATTGACCATGTATGACTCCATATAGGCCTCATATTGACCATGTAATGACTCCAAGTAGGCCTCATATTGACCATGTATTGACTCCATATAGGCCTCATATTGACCATGTAATGACTCCATATAGGCCTCATATTGACCATGTAATGACTCCATGTAGGCCTCATATTGACCATGTAATGACTCCATACAGGCCTCATATTGACCATGTAATGACTCCATGTAGGCCTCATATTGACCATGTAATGACTCCATATAGGCCTCATATTGACCATGTAATGACTCCATGTAGGCCTCATATTGACCATGTAATGACTCCATATAGGCCTCATATTGACCATGTAATGACTCCATGTAGGCCTCATATTGACCATGTAATGACTCCATATAGGCCTCATATTGACCATGTAATGACTCCATATAGGCCTCATATTGACCATGTAATGACTCCATGTAGGCCTCATATTGACCATGTAATGACTCCATGTAGGCCTCATATTGACCATTGTAATGGACTCCATGTAGGCCTCATATTGACCATGTAATGACTCCATGTAGGCCTCATATTGACCATGTAATGACTCCATGTAGGCCTCATATTGACCATGTAATGACTCCATGTAGGCCTCATATTGACCATGTAATGACTCCATGTAGGCCTCATATTGACCATGTAATGACTCCATATAGGCCTCATATTGACCATGTAATGACTCCATATAGGCCTCATATTGACCATGTAATGACTCATATAGGCCTCATATTGACCATGTAATGACTCCATGTAGGCCTCATATTGACCATGTAATGACTCCATGTATGCCTCATATTGACCATGTAATGACTCCATATAGGCCTCATATTGACCATGTAATGACTCCATGTAGGCCTCATATTGACCATGTAATGACTCCATATAGGCCTCATATTGACCATGTAATGACTCCATATAGGTCTCATATTGACCATGTCATGACTCCATATAGGCCTCATATTGACCATGTAATGACTAAATGTAAATGTAAATGTAAATGTAATGACTCCAGATAGGCCTCATATTGACCATGTAATGACTCCATGTAGGCCTCATATTGACCATGTAATGACTCCATGTAGGCCTCATATTGACCATGTAATGACTCCATATAGGCCTCATATTGACCTTGTAATGACTCCATGTAGGCCTCATATTGAACATGTAATGACTCCATGTAGGCCTCATATTGACCATGTAATGACTCCATATAGGCCTCATATTGACAATGTAATGACTCCATGTAGGCCTCATATTGACCATGTAATGACTCCATGTAGGCCTCATATTGACCATGTAATGACTCCATATAGGCCTCATATTGACCATGTAATGACTCCATATAGGCCTCATATTGACCATGTAATGACTCCATGTAGGCCTCATATTGACCATGTAATGACTCCATATAGGCCACATATTGACCATGTAATGACTCCATATAGGCCTCATATTGACCATGTAATGAATCCATGTAGGCCTCATATTGACCATGTAATGACTAAAATGTAAATGTAAATGTAAATGTAATGACTCCATGTAGGCCTCATATTGACCATGTAATGACTCCATGTAGGCCTCATATTGACCATGTAATGACTCCATGTAGGCCTCATTGACCATGTAATGACTCCATGTAGGCCTCATATTGACCATGTAATGACTCCATATAGGTCTCATATTGACCATGTAATGACTCCATATAGGCCTCATATTGACCATGTAATGACTCCATATAGGCCTCATATTGACCATGTAATGACTCCATGTAGGCCTCATATTGACCATGTAATGACTCCATATAGGCCTCATATTGACCATGTAATGACTCCATACAGGCCTCATATTGACCATGTAATGACTGCATGTAGGCCTCATATTGACCATGTAATGACTCCATAACACCTCAATGTACTATACTGAATGTCCATGGCAGTTTGCTGTGATTGAGACATGGTTACAGTGCTTTGCAAAAGTAATCTTCCCTTTGGCGTTTTTCCAGTTTTGTTGCATTACAACATGTAATTTAAATTGATTTTTATTTGAATTTCATGTAATGGACATACACAAAATAGTCCAAATTGGTGAAGTGAAATGAAAAAAAGTACTTGTTTCAAAAAATTCTACAAAATAAATAATGGAAAAGTTGTGCGTGCATATGTATTCACCCCCTTTGCTATGAAGCCCCTAAATAAGATCTCGTGCAACCAATTACCTTCAGAAGTCACATAATTAGTTAAATAAAGTCCACCTGTGTGCAATCTAAGTGTCACATGATCTGTCACATGATCTCAGTGTACATACACCTGTTCTGAAAGGCTCCAGAGTCTGCAACACCACTAATCAAGGGGCACCACCAAGCAAGCGGCACCATGAAGACCAAGGAGCTCTCCAAACAGGTCAGGGACAAAGTTCTGGAGAAGTACAGATCAGGGTTGGGCTATAACCAGGTGTGTACAATACAGACAAAACCAATGGGAAAAGAAACATGGATCGGTGGCAGCTACAAGACCGGTGACGACGAACGCCGAAACCTGCACGAACAAGGAGGAGGGGCAGCCTTGGCTGAATTCGTGACACTGTTCTTGACATAATATGAACTTGGTATTTTACCAAATAGGGCTATCTTGACTAAAATGGTGGTCCTCTGTAGCTCAGCTGGTAGAGCACGGCGCTTGTAACGCCAAGGTAGTGGGTTCGATCCCCGGGACCACCCATACACAAAAAAAAATTATGCACGCATGACTGTAAGTCGCTTTGGATAAAAGCGTCTGCTAAATGGCATATTATTATATTATTATTATCTTCTGTATACCCCCCCTACCTTGTCACAACACAACTGATTGGCTCAAACGCATTAAGAATGAA
>NW_028164300.1:0-67453 GCF_964263955.1 Coregonus lavaretus | reverse complement strand
AAACCCAGCTTCATCCATGTAGATGTATTGATGGGGTCTTTCCATTGCATCCAGTTGAAAAACCCTCTGTAGAAATAGATATCGTTTTGTAAGTGATACGGAAAAAGTGATTTAGGCCACTACAGTAAATCACTACTTAGAGTAATCAACATTGAATGTGTCTGGATATATGCCAACCTGTACATACTGGAATCTTTGCTCTTTGACTCTGTCTGAGTTGCGATCAAAGGGCACTCTGTATAGCTGTTTCATGCGCAGTCTGTTGCGCTTGAGGACACGATCAACAGTAGAGAGGCTGACACTGTTGATACCCTCAAAATTTAAATGGTCCTCAATGATCTTCTGCTGAATTTCGCTCAGTTTAATGGCATTGTTCTCACGGACCATATCAACAATTAGGGTCTCTTGGTGTGGGGAGAACATACCTGTCCTCCCACCCCCATGTGGCAGTCTTTCAATTCTACAAAAAGAGAACATGGAGCTACAAAAAATATACATGGAATACTAGGCCTACAAACAGTTAGACCAACCCTCCATTACAATACTACAGTACATTGGTACAGTGATGTACTGAAACATATATTTACTTACAGTATACTGTGGTACAGTATATAGTATGTCATACAGTAATTGCTGTCAACATTTACATACTGTACTATAATGTCAAAAAAAGGTAATTACCTGTTCTCTTCTCTAAATCTTCGGATTATGGTGGACACAGTGAATCTACTGATGTTTAGTTGTACCCTTTGTCCAGCCTCCCTCATGCTCATACCATGGACAAGAACATGGTCAATCACAGTAGCTCTGATTTCATCAGATATTACTGTTCTTTGTCTTCGCTGACCACCTCGACCACCTCGACCTCCTCTCACACGAACTCTTCCTCTCAGATTTCTATCCATTGTAGGGCCTCACAAACCAGTGCTCTCTGAACTGGCTTACTGTATATGTTCCCTCACATCATTAGCCACAAGTGTGATCAATTTTGAGTTGTTGTGTTCAAGTGGTGACACCTGTGCTCTAATTGTGTTTGACTTTTGTCACCTGTGCTCACCATTATGCAGCACGGGTGCATCACAATGAAAATGTGTTGGCAAGTTATGTCTAAACAGGTGAAAAGTGCTTATGGTTTTGCCAAAAGAGTGATTGATTCAATCAGTGGGTTCAGGCAACTGAGCATTTGGTTCAGACAATAGGGTTTAGTGTTTTAGCAATTGAGAAAACTGTAAATTCAAAGGGCTTTATTGGCATGGGAAGCATATGTTTACATTGCCAAAGCAAGTGAAATAGATCATGAACAAAAATGAACAGTAAACATTACACTCACAAAAGTTTGAAAGTAATAGAGACATTTCAAATGTCATATTATGGCTTTATACAGTATTGTAACAATGTGCAAATAGTTAAAGTACAAAAGGGAAAATAAATAAACATAAATATGGGTTGTATTTACACTGGTGTTTGTTCTTCACTGGTTGCCCTTTTCTTGTGGCAACAGGTCACAAATCTTTCTGCTGTGATTGCACACTGGTATTTCATCCCAATAGATATGGGAGGTTATCAAAATTGGGTTTGTTTTAGAATTCTTTGTGGGTCTGTGTAATCTGAGGGAAATATGTGTCTCTAATATGGTCATACATTTGGCAGGAGGTTAGGAAGTGCAGCACAGTTTCCACCTCATTTTGTGGACAGTGTGCACATAGCCTGTCTTCTCTTGAGAGCCAGGTCTGCCTACTCACTGAGTCTGTACATAGTCAAAGCTTTCCTTAATTTTGGGTCAGTCATAGTGGTCAGGTATTCTGCCACTGTTTACTCTTGGTTTGGGCCAAATAGCATTCTAGTTTGCTCAGTTTTTTTGTTAATTCTTTCCAATGTGTCAAGTAATTATCTTTTTTTTTTCTCATGGTTTGGTTGGGTCTAACTGTGTTGCTGTCCTGGGGCTCTGTGGGATCTGTTTGTGTTTGTGAACAAATCAAATCAAATCAAATGTTATTTGTCACATGTGCCGAATACAACAGGTGTAGACCTTACAGTGAAATGCTTACTTACAAGCCCTTAACCAACAATGCAGTTTTAAGAAATAATACCAAAATAAATCACACAAAAATACAATATAAAATAATACAAAATAAAAGTAACAAACTATTAAAGAGCAGCAGTAAAAATAACAATAGCGAGGCTATATACAGGGGGTACCGGTACCGAGTCAATGTGCGGGGGCACCGGTTAGTCGAGGTAATTGGGGTAATTTGTACATGTAGGTAGAGTTATTAAAGTGACTATGCATAGATAATAAACAGAGAGTAGCAGCAGCGTAAAAGAGGGGGTGGGGACTACTGCAAATAGTCTGGGTAGCCATTTGATTAGATGTTCAGGAGTCTTATGGCTTGGGGGTAGAAGCTGTTTAAAAGCCTCTTGGACCTAGACTTGGCGCTCCGGTACCGCTTGCCGTGCGGTAGCAGAGAGAACAGTCTATGACTAGGGTGGCTGGAATCTTTGACAATTTTTAGGGCTTCCTCTGACACCGCCTGGTATAGAGGTCCTGGATGGCAGGAAGCTTGGCCCCAGTGATGTACTGGGCCGTACGCACTACCCTCTGTAGTGCCTTGCGGTCGGAGGCCGAGCAGTTGCCAGACCAGGCAGTGATGCAACCAGTCAGGATGCTCTCGATGGTGCAGCTGTAGAACCTTTTGAGGATCTGAGGACCCATGCCAAATTGTTTCAGTCTCCTTAGGGGGAATAGGTTTTGTCGTGCCCTCTTCACGACTGTCTTGGTGTGCTTGGACCATGTTAGTTTGTTGGTGATGTGGACCTGCTCCCCTACAGCCCCGTCGATGAGAATGGGGGCGTGCTCGGTCCTCTTCTTTTTCCTGTAGTCCACAATCATCTCCTTTGTCTTGAGGTTGTTGTCCTGGCACCACACAGCCAGGTCTCTGACCTCTTCCCTATAGGCTGTCTCGTCGTTGTCGGTGATCAGGCCTACCACTGTTGTGTCATCGGCAAACTTAATGATAGTGTTGGAGTCGTGCCTGGCCATGCAGTCATGAGTGAACAGGGAGTACAGGAGGGGACTGAGCACGCACCCCTGAGGGGCCCCCGTGTTGAGGATCAGCGTGGCGAATGTGTTGTTACCTACTCTTACCACCTAGGGGCGGCCCGTCAGGAAGTCCAGGATCCAGTTGCAGAGGGAGGTGTTTAGTCCCATGGTCCTTAGCTTAGTGATGAGCTTTGAAGGCACTATAGTGTTGAATGCTGAGCTGGACCAGCTTGCTTAGGGGACTCTTCTCCAGGTTAATCTCTCTGTAGTTGATGGCTTTGTTATGGAAGGCTTGGGAATCGCTTCCATTTAGGTGGTTGTAGAATTTAATGGCTCTTTTCTGGATTTTGATAATTAGCAGGTATCGGCCTAATTCTGCGCTGCATGCATTATTTTGTGTTTTACATTGTTCACTGAGGATATTTTTGCAGAATCTACATGCGGAGTCTCAATTTGGTGTTTGTCCCATTTTGTGAATTCTTGATTGGTGAACGGATCCCAGACCTCACAACCATGAAGGGCAATGGGTTCTATAACTGATTCAAGTGTTTTTAGCCAGATCCTAGTTGGTATGTCGAATTTTCCATTTGATGTATAGTTTTTTGTGTGCTCTAGGGCAACGGTGTCTAGATGCAATTTGTATTTGTAGTCCTGGCAACTGGACCTTTTTTGGAACACCATTGTTTTTGTGTTACTGAGATTTACTGTCAGGGACCAGGTCTGACGGAAGTTTACATACACTTAGGTTGGAGTCATTAAAACTTGTTTTCCAACCACTCCACAAAATTCTTGTTAACAAACTATAGTTTTGGCAAGTCGGTTAGGACATCTACTTTGTGCATGACACAAGTAATTTTTCCAACAATTGTTTACAGACATATTATTTCACTTATAATTCACTGTATCACAATTCCAGTGTGTCAGAAGTTTACATACACTAAGTTGACTGTGCCTTTAAACAGCTTGGAAAATTCCATGAATGATGTCATGTACTTTGGTGTGAAACATGCAAATCAATCCCAGAACAACAGCAAAGGACCTTGTGAAGATGCTGGAGGAAATCATCTCCCAAATATCACTATTTCTAAAACAAGCCATAGAAAGTTGGTTGCAATTTCAATTTAATCCTCCAGAAATGACAGAACAAATATTGCAACAAATATTGTGGTTAAACTCAAATATACTATTTGATAAAAAAACGTTATTTTTTGAGAAAATGTTTAAAAAAGGTATAATCTTCGTAAATGATATTATCGGTAGGAATGGTGGAGTTATGTCGCACATTCAGCTAACAAAAACATGTCTGTTCTACCCAAAATTACAACCAAATAATTGCAGCATTACCGCAAAAATGGAAAGAAAATTGTGATAAATATTGTGATAAATAAAAAGGTTTACCAGTTTCATTTAAGGACCAAAAGATTGACAGCCGTTCCATATAGATTGCAAAATAGTTGGGAATAGATTTTTGACGTACCGATTCCATGGCATAGTGTTTATGAACTGATACGCAAAACGATGCTGGATTCAAAACTTATAATTTTTCGATTTAAATTATTATATAAAATTCTTGCTACCAATAGAATGTTATTTGTATGGGGGATATAATCTTCCCAGCTCTGCAGATTTGGCTGTGAAGAGACAGAATCATTAGATCATTTGTTTTGGTACTGTCCATTTGTAGCTTGTTTCTGGACACAGGTCCAGAAATGGCTGAAGGATTGCAATATTTGCATGGAGCTGACCCTGCAGATAGCACTACTGGGTGATCTGAAAAGTCATAGTCAATTGATCAATAATATAATAATACTTTTAGCAAAAATGTTTATTTTCAATTCACAAACTGTAGAAACAATGAGAATAGAAAGGTTCAGAACTTTTGTAAAACATCACAGTACAGTTGAAAAATATATGGCAAATAGAAATCCAATATGGATGGTGTTAAGAGATAGATGGGAGGTGTTGAATGAAGCTGAAGGATGGGACTAATAACAACAACTAATAACAACAAGATAAATAGTGTAAGACATGCTGTGTCCATAATAGGTATATAGGTTATATATTGTGAGCTTTTGTGAAAGAGCACAGTTAGAAAGATATGGCATATAGAAGCATACCAGATGGACGTCATGAAAATGATCGGAGGAAGTTCAGGAGTAAAAACAAACAAAATATAATTATTGACTGTGTCCATAAAATGTATATAGTATGTATAAGCATGAAGTAGAGGCCTAAGCATTGTTGTTCATTAGTTTACTCCAATTAGGGAAGGGATGGTGGGGTTGGAAAGTAATAAAGGGAAATATATATATATTTTTAAAGGATATGTATGTATATATATATATATGTATGTATATTCGTATATGTATGTATGCGTATGTATGTGTATATATATATATATATATGTATATATATATATATATATATATATATATATACAGTGAGGGAAAAAAGTATTTGATCCCCTGCTGATTTTGTACGTTTGCCCACTGACAAAAAAATGATCAGTCTATAATTTTGATGGTAGGTTTATTTAAACCGTGAGAGACAGAATAACAACAAAAAAATCCAGAAAAACGCATGTCAAAAATGTTATAAATTGATTTGTATTTTAATGAGGGAAATAAGTATTTGACCCCTCTGCAAAACATGACTTAGTACTTGGTGGCAAAACCCTTGTTGGCAATCACAGAGGTCAGACGTTTCTTGTAGTTGGCCACCAGGTTTGCACACATCTCAGGAGGGATTTTGCTCCACTCCTCTTTACAGATCTTCTCCAAGTCATTAAGGTTTTGAGGCTGACATTTGGCAACTCGAACCTTCAGCTCCCTCCACAGATTTTCTATGGGATTAAGGTCTGGAGACTGGCTAGGCCACTCCAGGACCTTAATGTGCTTCTTCTTGAGCCACTCCTTAGTTGCCTTGGGTCATTGTCATGCTGGAATACCCATCCACGACCCATTTTCAATGCCCTGGCTGAGGGAAGGAGGTTCTCACCCAAGATTTGACGGTGCATGGCCCCGTCCATCGTCCCTTTGATGCAGTGAAGTTGTCCTGTCCCCTTAGCAGAAAAACACTCCCAAAGCATAATGTTTCCACCTCCATGTTTGACGGTGGGGATGGTGTTCTTGGGGTCATAGGCAGCATTCCTCCTCCTCCAAACACGGCGAGTTGAGTTAATGCCAAAGAGCTCCATTTTGGTCTCATCTGACCACAACACTTTCACCCAGTTCTCCTCTAAATCATTCAGATGTTCATTGGCAAACTTCAGACGGGCATGTACAGTGGGGAAAAAAAGTATTTAGTCAGCCACCAATTGTGCAAGTTCTCCCACTTAAAAAGATGAGAGAGGCCTGTAATTTTCATCATAGGTACACGTCAACTATGACAGACAGATTGAGAAAAAAAAAATCCAGAAAATCACATTGTAGGATTTTTTATGAATTTATTTGCAAATTATGGTGGAAAATAAGTATTTGGTCACCTACAAACAAGCAAGATTTCTGGTTCTCACAGACCTGTAACTTTTTCTTTAAGAGGCTCCTCTGTCCTCCACTCGTTATCTGTATTAATGGCACCTGTTTGAACTTGTTATCAGTATAAAAGACACCTGTCCACAACCTCAAACAGTCACACTCCAAACTCCATTATGGCCAAGACCAAAGAGCTGTCAAAGGACACCAGAAACAAAATTGTAGACCTGCACCAGGCTGGGAAGACTGAATCTGCAATAGGTAAGCAGCTTGGTTTGAAGAAATCAACTGTGGGAGCAATTATTAGGAAATGGAAGACATACAAGACCACTGATAATCTCCCTCGATCTGGGGCTCCACGCAAGATCTCACCCCGTGGGGTCAAAATGATCACAAGAACTGTGAGCAAAAATCCCAGTACCACACAGGGGGGACCTAGTGAATGACCTGCAGAGAGCTGGGACCAAAGTAAGAAAGCCTACCATCAGTAACACACTACGCCGCCAGGGACTCAAATCCTGCAGTGCCAGACGTGTCCCCCTGCTTAAGCCAGTACATGTCCAGGCCCGTCTGAAGTTTGCTAGAGTGCATTTGGATGATCCAGAAGAGGATTGGGAGAATGTCATATGGTCAGATGAAACCAAAATAGAACTTTTTGGTAAAAACTCAACTCGTCGTGTTTGGAGGACAAAGAATGCTGAGTTGCATCCAAAGAACACCATACCTACTGTGAAGCATGGGGGTGGAAACATCATGCTTTGGGGCTGTTTTTCTGCAAAGGGACCAGGACGACTGATCCGTCTAAAGGAAAGAATGAATGGGGCCATGTATCGTGAGATTTTGAGTGAAAACCTCCTTCCATCAGCAAGGGCATTGAAGATGAAACGTGGCTGGGTCGATGTGATTTTCTGGATTTTTTTTTCTCCATTTGTCTGTCATAGTTGAATGTGTACCTATGATGAAAATTACAGGCCTCTCTCATCTTTTTAAGTGGGAGAACTTGCACAATTGGTGGCTGACTAAATACTTTTTTTCCCCCACTGTATATGTGCTTTCTTGAGCAGGGGGACCTTGCGGGCGCTGCAGGATTTCAGTCCTTCACGGCGTAGTGTGTTACCAATTGTTATTATGAAAAACTTAGTTTAAATGTATTTGGCTAAGGTGTATGTAAACTTCCGACTTCAACTGTATGTGCTGCTGTAGGCCCTCCTTGGTTGGGGAAAGATGCACCAGATCATCAGCAAACAGTAGACATTTGACTAAAGATTAGTAGGTTGAGCTGCATACCTGTCTCACCCCACGGCCCTGTGGAAATAAATGTTTGTGTTATTGGTCCATTTTAACAACACTTGTTGTTTGTGTTCATGGATTTTATAATGTCGTATGTTTTTCCACCAATACCACTTTCCATCAATTTATATAGCAAATCTCTCTCTCTCTCTCTCTCTCTCTCTCTCTCTCTCTCTCTCTCTCTCTCTCTCTCTCTCTCTCTCTCTCTCTCTCTCTCTCTCATCTCTATCTAATGCATTATTCATCCATCTTTCATCTAGGTTTGTTTTGCTCTGGGACTAAGTGTACATTTTGATTGGTAGTAAGTTTCTCTGTGACTCCCTCAGGGCCTTGAGAAATGCACTCCGCTTGTGTATCCAAGAAATATGGCAGATAATTGCAGCAGTGTTGCAGCGATGCTGATAGCTAGTTGTTGTGGTTGGTGTTTTTTTCACACCTCACACAGTAACAGGTAGGCTCTCAGGGAGAGAGAGATGGAACATATGAGTGTAGTGGAGAGAGAGATGTATGGAGAGACTAAAGGGGAAGAGGGTTTGTTGGTTTATGTGATTGCGTCAGAAGGAAAGAGCAACCCCCTGTGTGTTTGTATTGGAGTAATGAGGTCTTTCCAAAAGGAACGTTCCCCATAGGCCAAGGACCCCCCAAGGCTCCAGTCTGCAGTGTGCAACTAAGGCTTTACCCTGCCTATTTCTGCAGTAGTTGGTTACACATATTCAGGAGGAGATAAGCAAATACCTTATTTGTGACAAAGTAGCAATTTAGTAGTATTTATAACTGTGTAATTCATTGTAAATAAACTAGTAATAACACTACCCGCGAGACATACACTACCAACCAGCCAACTCCTAATGTTAGTGACTGTAATAAAGTAGTATTAGATATACACTACCAACCATCTCCTAATGTTAGTGACTGTACGAAAGTAGTATTAGATATACACTACCAACCATCTCCTAATGTTAGTGACTGTACGAAAGTAGTATTAGATATACACTACCAACCATCTCCTAATGTTAGTGACTGTACTAAAGTAGTATTAGATATACACTACCAACCAACTCCTAATGTTAGTGACTGTACTAAAGTAGTATTAGATATACACTACCAACCATCTCCTAATGTTAGTGACTGTACGAAAGTAGTATTAGATATACACTACCAACCATCTCCTAATGTTAGTGACTGTACGAAAGTAGTATTAGATATACACTACCAACCAACTCCTAATGTTAGTGACTGTACTAAAGTAGTATTAGATATACACTACCAACCATCTCCTAATGTTAGTGACTGTACTAAAGTAGTATTAGATATACACTACCAACCATCTCCTAATGTTAGTGACTGTACTAAAGTAGTATTAGATATACACTACCAACCATCTCCTAATGTTAGTGACTGTACTAAAGTAGTATTAGATATACACTACCAACCAACTCCTAATGTTAGTGACTGTATAAGCACTAGTCTACTATCCCTCTAACTCACTAAGCACTAGTCTACTACCCCTCTAACTCACTAAGCACTAGTCTACTACCCCTCTAACTCAATAAGCACTAGTCTACTATCCCTCTAACTCACTAAGCCCTAGTCTACTATCCCTCTAACTCACTAAGCACTAGTCTACTACCCCTCTAACTCACTAAGCACTAGTCTACTACCCCTCTAACTCACTAAGCACTAGTCTACTATCCCTCTAACTCACTAAGCACTAGTCTACTACCCCTCTAACTCACTAACACTAGTCTACTACCCCTCTAACTCACTAAGCACTAGTCTAATATCCCTCTAACTCACTAAGCACTAGTCTACTCTCCTTCTAACTCACTAAGCACTAGTCTACTATCCATCTAACTCACTAAGCACTAGTCTACTACCCCTCTAACTCACTAAGCACTAGTCTACTATCCTTCTAACTCACTAAGCACTAGTCTACTATCCATCTAACTCACTAAGCACTAGTCTACTACCCCTCTAACTCACTAAGCACTAGTCTACTATCCTTCTAACTCACTAAGCACTAGTCTACTATCCCTCTAACTCACTAACCACTAGTCTACTACCCCTCTAACTCACTAAGCACTAGTCTACTCTCCTTCTAACTCACTAAGCACTAGTCTACTATCCCTCTAACTCACTAAGCACTAGTCTACTACCCCTCTAACTCACTAAGCACTAGTCTACTACCCCTCTATCTCACTAAGCACTAGTCTAATACCCCTCTAACTCACTAAGTACTAGTCTACTACCCCTCTAACTCACTAAGCACTAGTCTACTACCCCTCTAACTCACTAAGCACTAGTTTACTATCCCTCTAACTCACTTAGCACTAGTTTACTACCCCTCTAACTCACTAAGCACTAGTCTACTACCCCTCTAACTCACTAAGCACTAGTCTACTACCCCTCTAACTCACTAAGTACTAGTCTACTACCCCTCTAACTCACTAAGCACTAGTCTACTACCCCTCTAACTCACTAAGCACTAGTTTACTATCCCTCTAACTCACTTAGCACTAGTTTACTACCCCTCTAACTCACTAAGCACTAGTCTACTACCCCTCTAACTCACTAAGCACTAGTCTACTATCCCTCTAACTCACTTAGCACTAGTTTACTACCCCTCTAACTCACTAAGCACTAGTCTACTACCCCTCTAACTCACTAAGCACTAGTCTACTACCCCTCTAACTCACTAAGCACTAGTCTACTATCCGTCTAACTCACTAAGCACTAGTCTACTATCCCTCGAACTCACTAACACTAGTCTACTACCCCTCTAACTCACTAAGCACTAGTCTACTACCCCTCTAACACACTAAGCACTAGTCTACTATCCCTCTAACACACTAAGCACTAGTTTACTATCCCTCTAATCCCTAAGCACTAGTCTACTATCCCGCTAACACACTAAGCACTAGTCTACTATCCCTCTAACACACTAAGCACTAGTCTACTATCCCTCTAATCCCTAAGCACTAGTCTACTATCTCTCTAACTCACTAAGCACTAGTCTACTATCCCTCTAACTCACTAAGCACTAGTCTACTATCCCTCTAACTCACTAAGCACTAGTCTACTACCCCTCTAACTCACTAAGCACTAGTCTACTATCCCTCTAACTCACTAAGCACTAGTCTACTATCCCTCTAACTCACTAAGCACTAGTCTACTACCCCTCAAACTCACTAAGCACTAGTCTACTACCCCTCTAACTCACTAAGCACTAATATACTATCCATCTAACTCACTAAGCACTAGTCTACTATCCCTCTAACTCACTAAGCACTAGTCTACTATCCCTCTAACTCACTAAGCACTAATATACTACCCCTCTAACTCACTAAGCACTAGTCTACTATCCCTCTAACTCACTAAGCACTAATATACTACCCCTCTAACTCACTAAGCACTAGTCTACTATCCCTCTAACTCACTAACACTAGTCTACTATCCCTCTAACTCACGAAGCACTAGTCTACTACCCCTCTAACTCACTAACACTAGTCTACTATCCCTCTAACTCATTAAGCACTAGTCTACTACCCCTCTAACTCACTAAGCACTAGTCTACTATCCCTCTAACTCACTAAGCACTAGTCTACTATCCCTCTAACTCACTAAGCACTAGTCTACTATCCCTCTAACTCACTAAGCACTAGTCTACTACCCCTCTAACTCAATAAGCACTAGTCTACTATCCCTCTAACTCACTAAGCACTAGTCTACTATCCCTCTAACTCACGAAGCACTAGTCTACTACCCCTCTAACTCACTAACACTAGTCTACTATCCCTCTAACTCACTAAGCACTAGTCTACTATCCCTCTAACTCACTAAGCACTAGTCTACTACCCCTCTTAACTCACTAAGCACTAGTCTACTACCCCTCTAACTCACTAAGCACTAGTCTACTATCCCTCTAACTCACTAAGCACTAGTCTACTATCCCTCTAACTCACTAAGCACTAGTCTACTATCCCTCTAATCCCTAAGCACTAGTCTACTCTCCTTCTAACTCACTAAGCACTAGTGTACTATCCTTCTAACTCACTAAGCACTAGTCTACTATCCCTCTAACTCACTAAGCACTAGTCTACTATCCTTCTAACTCACTAAGCACTAGTCTACTATCCTTCTAACTCACTAAGCACTAGTTTACTATCCCTCTAACTCACTAACACTAGTCTACTATCCATCTAACTCACTAAGCACTAGTCTATTATCCCTACCCCTCTAACTCACTAAGCACTAGTCTACTATCCCTCTAACTCACTAAGCACTAGTCTACTATCCTTCTAACTCACTAAGCACTAGTCTACTATCCCTCTAACTCACTAACACTAGTCTACTACCCCTCTAACTCACTAAGCACTAGTCTACTACCCCTCTAACTCACTAAGCACTAGTCTACTACCCCTCTAACTCACTAAGTACTAGTCTACTACCCCTCTAACTCACTAAGCACTAGTCTACTACCCCTCTAACTCACTAAGCACTAGTCTACTATCCCTCTAACTCACTAAGCACTAGTCTACTATCCCTCTAATCCCTAAGCACTAGTCTACTCTCCTTCTAACTCACTAAGCACTAGTGTACTATCCTTCTAACTCACTAAGCACTAGTCTACTATCCCTCTAACTCACTAAGCACTAGTCTACTATCCTTCTAACTCACTAAGCACTAGTCTACTATCCTTCTAACTCACTAAGCACTAGTTTACTATCCCTCTAACTCACTAACACTAGTCTACTATCCATCTAACTCACTAAGCACTAGTCTATTATCCCTACCCCTCTAACTCACTAAGCACTAGTCTACTATCCCTCTAACTCACTAAGCACTAGTCTACTATCCCTACCCCTCTAACTCACTAAGCACTAGTCTACTACCCCTCTAACTCACTAAGCACTAGTCTACTATCCCTACCCCTCTAACTCACTAAGCACTAGTCTATAATCCCTCTAACTCACTAAGCAATAGTCTACTATCCCTCTAACTCACTAAGCACTAGTCTACTACCCCTCTAACTCAATAAGCAGTAGTCTACTACCCCTCTAACTCACTAAGCACTAGTCTACTACCCCTATCTCCCTTTCCTCCCTCCTTTCCTCCCTCCCTTCCTCATTCCTTTCCTCCCTCCTTTCCTACCCCTCTAACTCACTAATACTAGTCTACTATCCCTACCCCTCTAACTCACTAAGCACTAGTCTACTAGTTAGGGCGGCAGGTAGCTTAGTGGTTAAGAGCGTTGTGCCAGTAACCGAAATGTCGCTGGTTCTAATCCCCGAGCCAACTAGGTGAAAAATCTGTCGATGTGCCCTTGAGCAAGGCATTAACCCTAATTGCTCCTGTAAGTCGCTCTGGATAAGAGCGTCTGCTAAATGACTAAAATGTAAATGTAAAATGTACTACCCCATCTCCCTTTCCTCCCTCCTTTCCTAACCCTCTAACTCACTAAGCACTAGTCTACTATCCTTCTAACTCACTAGTCTACTATCCCTCTAACTCACTAAGCACTAGTCTACTATCCTTCTAACTCACTTAGCACTAGTTTACTACCCCTCTAACTCACTAATCACTAGTCTACTATCCCTTCTAACTCACTAAGCACTAGTCTACTATCCCTACCCCTCTAACTCACTAAGCACTAGTCTACTAACCCTATCTCCCTTTCCTCCCTCCTTTCCGCATTCCTTTCCTCCCTCCTTTCCTCATTCCTTTCCTATTCCTCTAACTCACTAAGCACTAGTCTACTACCCCTCTAACTCACTAAGCACTTGTCTACTATCCCTCTAACTCACTAAGCATTAGTCTACTATCCCTCTAACTCACTAAGCACTAATCTACTATCCCTCTAACTCACTAAGCACTAGTCTACTACCCCTCTAACTCACTAAGCACTAGTCTACTCTCCTTCTAACACACTAAGCACTAGTCTACTACCTCGCTAACTCACTAAGCACTAGTCTACTACCCCTCTAACTCAATAAGCAGTAGTCTACTACCCCTCTAACTCACTAAGCACTAGTCTACTACCTCTCTAACTCACTAAGCACTAGTCTACTATCCTTCTAACACACTAAGCACTAGTCTACTACCCCGCTAACTCACTAAGCACTAGTCTACTACCCCTCTAACTCAATAAGCAGTAGTCTACTATCCTTCTAACTCACTAAGCACTAGTCTACTACCCCTCAAACTCACTAAGCACTAGTCTACTACCCCTCTAACTCACTAAGCACTAATATACTATCCATCTAACTCACTAAGCACTAGTCTACTATCCCTCTAACTCACTAAGCACTAGTCTACTATCCTTCTAACTCACTAAGCACTAGTCTACTACCCCTCTAACTCACTAAGCACTAGTCTACTATCCCTCTAACTCACTAAGCATTAGTCTACTACCCCTCTAACTCACTAAGCACTAGTCTACTACCCCTCTAACTCGCTAAGCACTAGTCTACTATCCTTCTAACTCACTTAGCACTAGTTTACTACCCCTCTAACTCACTAAGCACTAGTCTACTACCCCTTCTAACTCACTAAGCACTAGTCTACTATCCCAACCCCTCTAACTCACTAAGCACTAGTCTACTACCCCTCAAACTCACTAAGCACTAGTCTACTACCCCTCTAACTCACTAAGCACTAATATACTATCCATCTAACTCACTAAGCACTAGTCTACTATCCCTCTAACTCACTAAGCACTAGTCTACTATCCCTCTAACTCACTAAGCACTAATATACTACCCCTCTAACTCACTAAGCACTAGTCTACTACCCCTCTAACTCACTAAGCACTAATATACTACCCCTCTAACTCACTAAGCACTAGTCTACTATCCCTCTAACTCACTAACACTAGTCTACTATCCCTCTAACTCACTAAGCACTAGTCTACTACCCCTCTAACTCACTAACACTAGTCTACTATCCCTCTAACTCACTAAGCTCTAGTCTACTACCCCTCTAACTCACTAAGCACGAGTCTACTATCCCTCTAACTCACTAAGCACTAGTCTACTATCCCTCTAACTCACTAAGCACTAGTCTACTACCCCTCTAACTCACTAAGCACTAGTCTACTATCCCTCTAACTCACTAAGCACTAGTCTACTATCATTCTAACTCACTAAGCACTAGTCTGCTTCCCCTCTAACTCACTAAGCACTAGTCTACTACCCCTCTAACTCACTAAGCACTAGTCTACTATCCCTCTAACTCACTAAGCACTAGTCTACTATCCCTCTAACTCACTAAGCACTAATATACTACCCCTCTAACTCACTAAGCACTAGTCTACTACCCCTCTAACTCACTAAACACTAGTCTACTACCCCTCTAACTCACTAACACTAGTCTACTATCCCTCTAACTCATTAAGCACTAGTCTACTATCCCTCTAACTCACTAAGCACTAATATACTACCCCTCTAACTCACTAAGCACTAGTCTACTATCCCTCTAACTCACTAACACTAGTCTACTATCCCTCTAACTCACTAAGCACTAGTCTACTATCCCTCTAACTCACTAAGCACTAATATACTACCCCTCTAACTCACTAAGCACTAGTCTACTATCCCTCTAACTCACTAAGCACTAATATACTACCCCTATAACTCACTAAGCACTAGTCTACTATCCCTCTAACTCACTAACACTAGTCTACTATCCCTCTAACTCACTAAGCACTAGTCTACTATCCCTCTAACTCACTAAGCACTAGTCTACTACCACTCTAACTCACTAAGCACTAGTCTACTACCCCTCTAACTCACTAAGCACTAGTCTACTATCCCTCTAACTCACTAAGCACTAGTCTACTATCCCTCTAACTCACTAAGCACTAGTCTACTATCCCTCTAACTCACTAAGCACTAGTCTACTATCCCTCTAACTCACTAAGCACTAGTCTACTATCCCTCTAATCCCTAAGCACTAGTCTACTTTCCTTCTAACTCACTAAGCACTAGTCTACTATCCTTTTAACTCACTAAGCACTAGTCTACTATCCCTCTAACTCACTAAGCACTAGTCTACTACCCCTCTAACTCACTAGCACTAGTCTACTATCCCTCTAACTCACTAAGCACTAGTCTACTATCCTTCTAACTCACTAAGCACTAGTCTACTATCCCTCTAACTCACTAACACTAGTCTACTACCCCTCTAACTCACTAAGCACTAGTCTACTACCCCTCTAACTCACTAAGCACTAGTCTACTATCCCTCTAACTCACTAAGCACTAGTCTACTATCCCTCTAACTCACTAAGCACTAGTCTACTATCCCTCTAACTCACTAACACTAGTCTACTACCCCTCTAACTCACTAAGCACTAGTCTACTACCCCTCTAACTCACTAAGCACTAGTCTACTATCCTTCTAACACACTAAGCACTAGTCTACTACCCCTCTAACTCATTAAGCACTAGTCTACTATCCCTCTAACTCACTAAGGACTAGTCTACTATCCTTCTAACTCACTAAGCACTAGTCTATTATCCCTACCCCTCTAACTCACTAAGCACTAGTCTACTATCCCTCTAACTCACTAAGCACTAGTCTACTATCCTTCTAACTCACTAAGCACTAGTCTACTACCCCTCTAACTCACTAAGCACTAGTCTACTACCCCTCTAACTCATTAGGCACTAGTCTACTATCCCTCTAACACACTAAGCACTAGTCTACTATCCCTCTAACTCACTTACACTAGTCTACTACCCCTCTAACTCACTAAGCACTAGTCTACTATCCCTCTAACTCACTAAGCACTAGTCTACTATCCCTCTAACTCACTAAGCACTAGTCTACTATCCCTCTAACTCACTAAGTACTAGTCTACTATCCCTCTAATTCACTAAGCACTAGTCTACTATCCCTCTAACTCACTAAGCACTAGTCTACTACCCCTCTAACTCACTAAGCACTAGTCTACTATCCCTCTAACTCACTAAGCACTAGTCTACTACCCCTATCTCCCTTTCCTCCCTCCTTTCCTCCCTCCTTTCCTACCCTTCTAACTCACTACAAGGACTACTACCCCTAATGCCTGTGTTTAGGCTTAGTCTAATTCTCTAGTGGCCCATTTTATCCATTACCCAGAGGCTGGTCATTACCCTGGTCTGGGGCTGCAGTTAACTGGCTAATTTATGATCTGAAAGAGTCAGGTCAGCTCAGTAAGTGGGACCATCATGGGACTGGACAGACAGACAAACAGACAGACAGACAGACAGACTGGACATACAGACATACAGACATACAGACATACAGACATACAGACAGACAGACAGACAGACAGACAGACAGACAGGACAGACAGACAGGACAGACAGACTGGACAGACAGACAGACAGACAGACAGACAGACAGACAGACAGACAGACAGACAGACAGACAGACAGACAGACAGACAGACAGACAGACAGACAGACAGACAGACAGACAGACAGACAGACTGGACAGACAGACAGACAGACGGGACAGTCAGACAGACAGACAGGCTGGACAGACAGTTAGTCAGACAGACAGACAGACAGACAGACAGACAGACAGACATACAGACAGACAGGACAGACAGTCAGACAGACATACAGACAGACAGACAGACAAACAGACAAACAGACAGACAGACAGACAGACAGACTGGACAGACATACAGACAGACAGACAGACAGACGGGACAGTCAGACAGACAGACAGGCTGGACAGACAGACAGACAGACAGACAGACAGACAGACAGACAGACAGACAGACAGACAGACAGACAGACAGACAGACAGACAGACAGACAGACAGACAGACAGACAGACAGACAGACAGACAGACAGACAGACAGACCTCTAACACTGGACTCCCCTGTTCTAGGATCAGTTTTGCATTTATATCATTATGAATTATATTACATGGACAGGGGGATCTGATCCTAGATCAGCACTCCTATTCCACGATGCTTGATCCTTTATGGCCCCATGAGTAATCTGACTTGACAGCACAGTCTGACTACTCCTGAAATATAGCCTGGCTGCTGCATGGTCCCAGGCTGTAACTCCTAAAATATAGCCTGGCTGCTGCATGGTCCCAGGCTGTAACTCCTGAAATATAGCCTGGCTGCTGCATGGTCCCAGGCTGTAACTCCAGAACTATAACCTGGCTGCTTTAGCTGCATGGTCCCAGGCTGTAGATAGTCATGTCGCTAGGTAATGCAGGTCTGGGCTGTGACTGACAGGGGACTATGTACTTAGAGCCACAGTCTGCCTGTGGAATCACCATAGAGCCACCTGTCTGTCTGTCTGTGCTGGGCTTAGCTAACTGGGCCTAGACAGTGGGATGCTGTACATACCAGGGCTGTGAAATTACACCTATTCGTGCACTTCTTTTGACAAGAGCTATAAGTGGAATAGGAAGCCTGTCAAAATGCAGTGCACTATATAGGGAATATGGAGGCTCTGGACAAATGTAGTGGACTACATAGGGTGCCATTTCAGACGCAGCCCAGGACCGTCCTGTCTGCTCCCTGTGAATGTATGAATCACACATTTTACATTTACATTTTAGTCATTTAGCAGACGCTCTTATCCAGAGCGACTTACAGTTAGTGAGTGCATACATTTTCATACTGGCCCCCCGTGGGAAACGAACCCACAACCCTGGCGTTGCAAGCGCCATGCTCTACCAACTGAGCTACAGGGGACGTAGCACACCATGCTCAAAATTGTCAAAGACTCCAGCCACCCTAGTCATAGACTGTTCTCTCTGCTACCGCACGGCAAGCGGTACCGGAGTGCCAAGTCTAGGTCCAAAAGACTTCTCAACAGCTTCTACCCCCAAGCCATAAGACTCCTGAACAGCTAATCATGGCTACCCGGACTATTTGCACTGCCCCACCACCCCCACCCCCCACCCCATCTTTTTACGCTGCTGCTACTCTGTTAATTATTTATGCATAGTCACTTTAACTCTACCCACATGTACATATTACTTCAACTACCTCAACTAGCTGGTGCCCCCGCACATTGACTCTGCACCGGTACCCCCCATATATAGCCTCCCTACTGTTATTTTATTTTACTTCTGCTCTTTTTTTCTCAACACTTTTTTGTTGTTGTTTTATTTTACTTTTTTATTAAAAAATAAATGCACTGTTGGTTAAGGGCTGTAAGTAAGCATTTCACTGTAATGTCTGCACCTGTTGTATTCGGCGCATGTGGCCAATAAAATTTGATTTGATTTGATTTGTATGTGCCTTAGCCCAATACTAACGTCTCCACCTCTCCTCTCCTCTCCTCCTCATGGAGTGCTTCACAGTCCTGTCTTTCCCTGTGTGTATGATAACAAACGTCTCCACCTCTCCATCTCTTCTCTCCTCAGAGACCTGATGCCTGAGACCCTGGAGGGTCAGATCACCATGGAGAAAACCCCCAGCTACTACGTCACTAAAGACGTCCCCGCCCGTATCCACACCATGTCCCCAGACACCAGGCTGATCGTGGTGGTCCGAGACCCCGTCACCAGGGCCATCTCAGACTACACCCAGACCCGCTCCAAGAAACCTGACATCCCCTCCTTTGAGAGCCTCACCTTCAAGAACAGGACTATGGGTCTCATCGATACGTCCTGGAGCGCCGTCCAGATCGGGATGTATGCCAAGCACCTAGAACGCTGGCTGCAGTACTTCCCCAGGGACCAGCTCCTCTTCATCAGTGGGGAGAGGTTGATCTCCGACCCGGCCGGAGAGATGGCCCGCGTACAGGACTTCCTGGGGCTTAGGAGGGTGGTTAGTCACAAACACTTTCACTTCAACCCAGCCAAGGGCTTCCCCTGTCTGAAGAGGCCGGAGGGGAATAGTAAGCCTCACTGTCTGGGGAAGACCAAAGGAAGGACTCATCCTAATATTGACCCGGAGGTGGTACAGAGGCTGAGGGAGTTTTACCAACCTTTTAACAGGAGGTTTTATCAGATGACGGGACATTACTTTGGATGGGGCAGAGGCTGAGGGAGTTTTATCAACCTTTAAACAGGAGGTTTTATCAGATGACGGGACATTACTTTGGATGGGGCAGAGGCTGAGGGAGTTTTATCAACCTTTAAACAGGAGGTTCTATCATTTACATTTTAGTCATTTAGCAGACGCTCTTATCCAGAGCGACTTACAGGAGCATTTAGGGTTAAGTGCCTTGCTTAAGGGCACATCGACAGATTTTTCACCTAGTCGGCTCGGGGATTAGAACCAGCGACCTTTCGGTTACTGGCACAACGCTCTTACCCACTAAGCTACCTGCCGCCCTATCAGATGACGGGACATTACTTTGGATGGGGCAGAGGCTGAGGGAGTTTTCTCAACCTTTAAACAGGAGGTTTTATCAGATGACGGGACATTACTTTGGATGGGGCAGAGGCTGAGGGAGTTTTATCAACATTTTAATAGGAGGTTTTATCAGATGACGGGACATTACTTTGGATGGGGCAGAGGCTGAGGGAGTTTTCTCAACCTTTAAACAGGAGGTTTTATCAGATGACGGGACATTACTTTGGATGGGGCAGAGGCTGAGGGAGTTTTATCAACATTTTAACAGGAGGTTTTATCAGATGACGGGACATTACTTTGGATGGGGCAGAGGCTGAGGGAGTTTTATCAACCTTTAAACAGGAGGTTTTATCAGATGACGGGACATTACTTTGGATGGGGCAGAGGCTGAGGGAGTTTTATCAACCTTTAAACAGGAGGTTTTATCAGATGACGGGACATTACTTTGGATGGGGCAGAGGCTGAGGGAGTTTTATCAACCTTTAAACAGGAGGTTTTATCAGATGACGGGACATTACTTTGGATGGGGCAGAGGCTGAGGGAGTTTTATCAACCTTTAAACAGGAGGTTTTATCAGATGACGGGACATTACTTTGGATGGGGCAGAGGCTGAGGGAGTTTTATCAACATTTTAACAGGAGGTTTATCAGATGACAGGACATGACTTTGGATGGGGTTCATGGAGCTGAGAGACAAAACATGATAGACGGAGACATTGAGTGAATCCGAAATGCCACCCTATTCCCTTTGTAATGCACTACCCTGGTCAATGGTAGTGCACTATATTACAGGACAAAATGCCACCCTGTTCCCTTTGTAATGCACTACCCTGGTCAATAGTAGTGCACTATATTATAGGACAAAATGGCACCCTATATTCCTTATATTGTACATGATTCATGCTCAAATGTAGTGCACTACTGAGGTATTAAGGTGCCCTTTCAGACAGAGACGTTGTGTTTTTCTTTGGGGTGTTTTTTGGTTGTAATTGTAACATTTTGGAGATATTGTTATACTATGTATATAGGGCAGCGTGTGTAAAAAGTACAGAAGTCTATTTTATGATAATTTATTTCTATGATATTATGAACTCACTGAGCTGCCTATCCATGTTTGTTGATGATCGTCACAATCTTTACTTTCCTGTTTTTAAATCTTCATTTGAGGCCATTTTGTAATCTTGAAATTACCTCTGAAAAATACACGTGCAGGAATTGTGGAAATGAAAATAAAAAATCACAATTCTGTTACAGGTCGTAGCGCTCAACAAGCAGGGTTAGGTTAGAGCTATTGTTTCCCTTTAAAACATTGAACATACATATACATGTACATGCTATTACTTTACAATGCTGCATTAGCTCAATCTCCCTACCTTTACTCGTTGGTTTTTAAGATGGCTGTGCGAACCAGGCCATACCACACCATCTCAGCAAAAACGGTTCAATCACAAAAGTTGGTAGTAAAAATATTGTAACGACTGGAAAATTAGTGTTGGGTCATTGAACACGGAGACATCTCTCTAGCCTCTTTGTTTTAAAAACCACTCAAGGAGTCCAAACAGACCATCATTTACCTCCTTAAGATCAGCCTGACCTCCAGTTTATCCACCAGATCAATATATAGGGCCCCAGCTGATCCAGTCAGGCTGTGTCCCAAATGGCACCCTATTCCCTTAATCACACACTACTTATGACCAGGGCCCATAGGACATTTAGGGAATAGGGTACCATCTGGGATGCACTCCCAGTGTCACTATAACAGGTATATCTATCAATACGGTAATAACTCATCATCACATCTATTACACGTGAGTGATGTCACATTACAGCTGAGTGATGTCACAGTGCGGTCTCTGGAGTCTACTGCTATAAAACAAGGATCCATCAAAAGGTTAATTGGAGTTAACGTATGTTGGGACCTTGTGACCACAGTTCCAGATTCAAGGCGCTTCTGAAGGGCAAGCTATTTAGGAAGCTTTACGTTACTGTCATAGTCATTAGCGCCCCTCCTATTTCCTCTGTTTGCTGAAGCCAGTTGGCCTACCTAAACTCCAATCTTTACATTTGTTGTGATGTTACAACAATACATGCAGTCTTTTTGAGGAGAAGCCATCACCTTTTCAGGTTTCATAATCCATTCTTCACGAGCAGTGAGGTTTACTTGTGTAACGATATGATGAGACTATTCAGGGATGATGAGCTGATCATGATACAGTATAATGTTATCATCACAGCCCGCTGTAGTGCTGTTAGGTAAAGTTAACATGACTGCTGTTGGACCAGATGTTATCATCACAGCCCGCTGTAGTGCTGTTAGGTAAAGTTAACATGACTGCTGTTGGACCAGATGTTATCATCACAGCCCGCTGTAGTGCTGTTAGGTAAAGTTAACATGACTGCTGTTGGACCAGATGTTATCATCACAGCCCGCTGTAGTGCTGTTAGGTAAAGTTAACATGACTGCTGTTGGACCAGATGTTATCATCACAGCCCTCTGTTGTCCTGTTAGGTAAAGTTAACAGGACTGCTGTTGGACCAGACAGCATTTATTGGGAATTCAGTTTGGTGGTTTGTTATGTTATTGTTGTTGAAAGGGAAATTCAAAGGCTGGGATTCAATCCGATCGAGTGTTGCAGTGCGCTTGACGTTTAAAAGGTAATTTCTGATTGAGCCAACAAATGCAGCGTTTACCGTGAATGTCATCTCTGTGAAAGCGGGAACATTGCCTTTAAATCTCTGTGATCGTGTGCAGCGCTGTAACGAGCCTTGAATTTAATTGTGACCAAAGTCTTGCTATTCAGGGCTCACAATTCCTTTCTTCTAAGTCTGTGTATGGTTGAATTGTTTTCAACCCTATACAGAGAGATACACCAATGCCAATGATCTTACCCATGAAATATGATGATAATGTATTGATAAAAGTCTGTATAGGTACATGAACAAATCCAACTATTTTGCTGTTTATTTTCCATTTTACAAAGATGTAAATGAGGCCGTTGTGACTGAAGAGCGACTAAAATAGCGTTCTTCTTGTCATTTCTTTGAAGTAAGAAATATATCTATTTTACCAAAACCAAATGATCCTCTGATTGTCAAATTGTCATATAACTACACTACACCGCTTTAAAAAAAAACGTTGACATGTGTTATAACTACATTATAAACACCTTATACAGTCTTATAACCAGCTTATGACCACCTTATAAAGCCCCTGTCATGTTCTCTCCTTATTGTCTTCAGTGACTCTACGTCCTTGGAGGCCTAGCACTGAGCACAGTGGCACCAGAGGGCTTGTCTGACACTTCCTGTACCTCATTAGCCAGACAGCTTAATGAGCGCAGTTAGCATAATGTTAGCGTTAGCGATTCAATGCAACACTACCATCGGTGTGCTTGTCGCCATGGTCACAGCACCATTTGTCAGGTCCCTCTCTAAGCAGGAGAAGAGACAGACGATCGAAACACTGCCATTCCTCTGAGACTCTGCTATTTGATAACACCTGACACTGTGAAGTAGTAACGTCAGGTCAACACGATTGTTCAGTTTTTCAATAAGTCATTTTTTCGAAGCCCCTGTGAATGTGTTTTGTGTGGGAGTGAATTGAACATGATGACTATAATTGTACCTGTATGGATGAGTACAGTATATATATATAGTACCTGTATGGATGTGGACAGTATATATATAGCACAATGTATGGATGAGTATAGTATTTATATAGTACCTGTATGGATGAGTACAGTATGTATACTATGTCATTGTCTCTGAACCCAGAGGCATGACTTTGGAGGCCATGCCTGTAGGAACTGAATGAGATAAGGTTAGTTGAGGTAAACGCCAGTTTACTCTTTTACACAACCGCGTTTGTGTGTGTGTGTGTGTCTGTGTGTGTGTACATGTTTGCATATTAGTGTGTCTGCATTATGTTTCATTTAATCAGGTTCTATTGAGAGCCTTGATAAATGCTTAATTTGTTAACAAGCCTCAGCATCCGCTGTTCTCTCTAGACATCATAAAAAGACATCTGAGATACTTAGTTAAAAGAAATATGATATGTGGCTGTTTTACCTACCTTTGCTGAATGCAACGATTGTAAGTCAATCTGGATAAGAGCGTCTGCTAATTAACATGACTAGAATGTATATGTGAATGTAAAAAACCTTCTGTACATTCTCAAACTGCTCATGATATCTCACAGAACAGTTCATGAGTTGGCCTAAGTGAGAAATACTAATGGATCATCTAACACTGTTATCAGGCCAACCTTTATTTAATTCCCTACCTAACAACTTCATCTACCTGGTGTAGCATCACACACACACACACACACACACACACACACACACACACACACACACATACACACACACAACACACACACACACACACACACACACACACACACACACACACACACACACACACACACACACACACACACATACACACACACACACCTGTGCAGCAGGTGATAACAGCAAGTCTCTCAGGTACCTCAGTTACTAGGCTAACAGCCAGCTCCTTTAGGAAGCAGTTCCCCTCTGCAATTATGAAAGTGCAGTGTGTGTGTGAGTGAGGGATTGGAGGGGTTGTGTGTGTGTGTGTGTGTGTGTGTGTGTGTGTGTGTGTGTGTGTGTGTGTGTGTGTGTGTGATTGGAGGGGTTTTGTGTGTGTGTGTGTGTGTGTGTGTGTGTGTGATTGGAGGGGTTGTGTATGTGTATAATTGCTGTACACCCAGCTGAGAGACTGTTGTTAACACATATCCCTTCAGGCTGTTGTTTGAAGGGTTGGAAAGAAACCACATAATCTGGCAACACACACACACACACACCCACACACACACACACACACACACACATACACACACACTCACACACAACCACACACACACACACACACACTACAGAACAGACACCTGGCAGATAGGCAGTACGGAAGACTTAACACAAGACTTGACACAACCACTTGGCAGGGCTTCCTTCCAGAGAGTACTGATGTAGCTTCAGAGCAGAAAAACATGACAACCACTTGGCAGGGCTTCCTTCCAGAGAGTACTGATGGAGCTTCAGTACAGAAAAACATGACAACCACTTGGCAGGGCTTCCTTCCAGAGAGTACTGATGGAGCTTCAGTACAGAAAAACATGACAACCACTTGGCAGGGCTTCCTTCCAGAGAGTACTGATGGAGCTTCAGAACAGAAAAACATGACAACATCTTATGAAGCCAGAATAACAAAATATGCTCTTGGTTTTTGGGATACTGTAATTCTTTAAACAAGTCTATGTTGTTAAAACGGAAGGCTGAGATCTGCAGACTGGTGTTAACTCCCCGAGCTATTGCCTTGGCTTTAGCTCAGAGGGCAAACACAGTCCTGTAGTACACAGAAAACCTGTGGTTTAAATCCTTTTTAAAGCCTTCAAACCCAGGTTGTATGGCCTGCAGGAGACCAGGGTTTGAATCCTGGTTGATGACACTCCTTGTCTCCAGACAACATAGGGAGCTTCGTCATCCCCTCTCTGTTGAAGTCACATGGGCTCAGATCCAAAGGAAGTTGGCCAATCCAGTGGTAGTGTATAATGGAGTTAGTGACTTAATGAATGCTCAAGGGACCTTAATACATTTGACCTTATTAGAGTTTACTTAGCTAAAGTGGCTTAAGAGGTAGAGATTACAGGCATATATGGCAGAGGCCACCTGGTTAGGTCGTAGAGCAGAGCAGGTAGTGTTTGTGTCATGGTACGGTAAGGACCAGGTAAGGTAGTGTTTGTGTCATGGCATGGTAAGGACCAGGTAAGAAGCAGATTTAGAGTAGGTAAGTAGCAAAGAAGACAGAGGAAATGAGATAGAGAGATCAATGGTCTTCAGGAGTGTGTCATGCAGTCTGTCAGTGCTTTAGGACTTCACAAGGTATGCAGTGTGTGGCTGATCGATAACAGGCAGAGAGATTCCTGTATACTGGGGACCTCTGTTATGGTTCAGAGACAGGTCTGATGAGTTTGTATTTTGAGTGGAACATCCATGGACATTGTCAACGTGATACATTAAAAAAAATATATCCTTATACAACCGTTATACAACATGACCATGATGTCACCACATACCTCGGAATAACGTAATTGCAACCTGTTTTTGCTCACTGGGTCAATGTACAGTATTCTGCACTGGGAACACTTGAGAGCTTTGACAGAAGCTCATGGACACATTCAAGTACCTGTCATTGTTGACCTCTAGAGGACTGCTCTATTGCGGTTTTCATCCCCTTAAGAACCACTGTGCTGCTTTATACAGATGCAGGATCTAAATTTGATCACTCTTTTGTTGCTTAAAACCTGTAGTGTATTCAAGGTTTAAAAAGGCTTGTAATTTCCACTTTAAAATGTCAGACTTGATTTGCCCTAGCGAAAAATGTAACAACCCCTACAAAAAATGTCCATTCATTATAATCCACATAATAATTCACATTTCTTGTTGCTGCATGATTATTTTCAAACAGGCTCAAATTAAGATCCTACATCTGTAAGGTTAAGGGTTGGTGATGATGTTCGATGTACACTTTTTCTGCAGAATTTGAACAAAAATTAGTATTGATAACTGCTTTATAAACGCTCTTTGTCCCTTTGAGAACTACTCTGTTGCTCTATAGAGATATCAGCTCAATAAGTTAGGTAAGGCTTGCAGATGACCTTCAATGTGCACTTCTCCTGCAGAACTTGAGAACGAACAAAATGGCTGAGAGCAGGATTATGTGGTTCAGTCTGGAGGTCTTGAGTCCTTGGCCCAGGGAGCAATGGTTTTCTTCTGACATGAACGTGTTGAAAACCCTCTCAAACCATCACTTTCAGAATGTACTATAAAGGACTGTTCTATTTCCAGACCTCCTCATCTTACTCATTAGCCAGACAGTGTAAAGGACTGTTCTCTTTCCAGACCTCCTCATCTGCCTCATCAGCCAGACAGTGTAAAGGACTGTTCTCTTTCCAGACCTCCTCATCTTACTCATCAGCCAGACAGTGTAAAGGACTGTTCTCTTTCCAGACCTCCTCATCTGCCTCATCAGCCAGACAGTGTAAAGGACTGTTCTTTTTCCAGACCTCCTCATCTTACTCATCAGCCAGACAGTGTAAAGGACTGTTCTCTTTCCAGACCTCCTCATCTGCCTCATCAGCCAGACAGTGTAAAGAACTGTTCTCTTTCCAGACCTCCTCATCTTACTCATCAGTCAGACAGTGTAAAGGACTGTTCTCTTTCCAGACCTCCTCATCTGCCTCATCAGCCAGACAATGTAAAGGACTGTTCTCTTTCCAGACCTCCTCATCTGCCTAATCAGACAGACAGTTGTCACGATCATCGGGAAGAGAGGACCAATGCGCAGCGTGGAATGTGAACATACTTTAGTTTTTAATTCACCACACGAACAAAACAACAAACGATACGAAACGTGACGTCCTTGGTTACAAGACAAACCATACGGAACAAGATCCCACAACACACTGTGGAAAACAGGCTGCCTAAGTATGGCTCCCAATCAGAGACAACAAGCAACAGCTGATACACGTTGCCTCTGATTGAGAACCACACCGGCCAACATAGAAACAAAATAACTAGAATATAACCCTAGCACACAAAACACATAGAAACAACACACCCTGGCTCAACATAACAGAGTCCCAGAGCCAGGGCGTGACAGTACCCCCCCCCAAAGGCGCGGACTGCGACCTCGCCAAACATAAACCGAACAGGGGAGGGCCGGGTTGGCATTCCTCCTCGGAGGCGGTTCCGGCTCCGGGCATGACCCCCACTCCCTCTCTAACCCCCCAAAGCGCCCCTGGTCCGGTCTGGCCCTGCTGGCCGGAGCTGGACTGAACACTGGTGGAGCGGATTGCTCTAGCTCCGGAGTGGAGCAGCTGACCGGTGCCGGACCAGGCACCGGTGGAACAGGCACGGGCTGTGCCGGACTGACGACGCGCACCACAGGCTTGGTGCGGGGAGCAGGGACGGGCCGGACCGGGCTGACGACGCGCACCATTGGCTTGGTGCGGGGAGCAGGGACGGGCCGAACCGGGCTGACGAAGCGCACCACTGGCTTGGTGCGGGGAGCAGGAACAGGCCGGACCGGGCTGACGACGCGCACCCCAGGCTTGGTGCGGGGAGCAGGGACGGGCCGAACCGGGCTGGCGACGCGCACCATTGGCTTGGTGCGGGGAGCAGGAACAGGCCGGGCCGGGCTGGCGACGCGCACCATTGGCTTGGTGCGGGGAGCAGGAACAGGCCGGGCCGGGCTGGCGACGCGCACCATTTGCTTGGTGCGGGGAGCAGGAACAGGCCGGGCCGGGCTGGCGACGCGCACCGTAGGCTTGGTGCGAGGGACAGGAACAGGCCGGGCCGGGCTGGCGACGCGCACCGTAGGCTTGGTGCGAGGGACAGGAACAGTCCGGATCGTACTGGGAACACACACCACTGGCCTTACACGGGGATCAGGAACGGGCCGGACCGGACTGGCAACACACCTCAGTACCTCTCGCCGTGCCTCTACATCTTCCTTCCCCCTGGTGACCAGTGACTCCCGTAACCTGGCGGCCTCCTTTGCCAACCCGCTGAACCACTCTATCCCGGCCTCCTGCTGCCCCGTCGTCCACGGCGTGAGCCCCCCCCTAAAAATTTTCTGGCCGTCTCTCCTCCCCGTGGGCCAGGCCTCCATGGCTCTCGCCAGACTCTCGCTCCTCTGCTCCCAAGTCCAGCCTCTCTCATCCTCCCGCGGCTTGACCCAGTCGAGGTTGATATCCTTTAGAGCCCTCTCTGGCGTTGGCTCCTGGACACGCTGCTTGGTCCAGTTATGGTGGGAACTTCTGTCACGATCGTCGGGAAGAGAGGACCAATGCGCAGCGTGGAATGTGAACATACTTTAGTTTTTAATTCACCACACGAACAAAACAACAAACGATACGAAACGTGAAGTCCTTGGTTACAAGACAAACCATACGGAACAAGATCCCACAACACACTGTGGAAAACAGGCTGCCTAAGTATGGCTCCCAATCAGAGACAACAAGCAACAGCTGATACATGTTGCCTCTGATTGAGAACCACACCGGCCAACATAGAAACAAAAGAACTAGAATATAACCCTAGCACACAAAACACATAGAAACAACACACCCTGGCTCAACATAACAGAGTCCCAGAGCCAGGGCGTGACAACAGTGTAAAGGACTGTTCTCTTTCCAGACCTCCTCATCTTACTCATCAGTCGTAAGTAAATGGAAAGAGACTAGAAAAAGGAAAACTCAGGTGAATGGCCCACTTTTGATGCTTATACCTTCCCCTCCTCCATTTTGTATCATGAAAAACACGTATTTCTACAAGGAGAGGCTGGAATGATCACTCAGTCTCTCACACAGAGAAATTCACCCCCCTCTGGTAAAGGAAGACATCGTTTAAAGTGTTACAGTAATACGACGTTCGTCTCCCGGTGCCGTGGGCTTTGTCTTCCACCTCTTTTGTCCTTGCCATTGTTTAAATGGCCTAATCCTAATCTGGTAGGAAAGGCCATGCCGTGTTAATCTGAGTGGGGTTCTTGGCTGGGGGTGTCAGTAACATATGTGCTGACAAGGCTAATCCCAACCCTAATCCTTGTTCATTCAGCAGGCCCATTAGCATTAAATGGCACCCTATTCTCTAGATAGTGCACTACTTTTGAACAAGGCCCATAGTGGACTATGTAGGGTAGAGGGTGCCATTTGGGACGCAGACATGGTCTAGGACCAGCACCAAATGGGATTGGGATGTTACTCTAACTTCCTCAGAAGACAAGGCACCTGGGTTTTGGGCCCTAATCCCTGTTCATACAGCTGGTTCATTGGCATTGTCTAGGACCAGCACGCTTTGGGATTGGGATGATGTCTCCCGAGTGGCGCAGTGGTCTAAGGCACTGCATCGCAGTGCTAGCTGTGCCACTAGAGATCCTGGTTCGAGTCCAGGCTCTGTCGCAGCCGGCCGCAATCGGGAGACCCATGGGCGGCGCACAATTGGTCCAGCGTCGTCCAAGGTAGGGGAGGGTTTGGCCGGCAGGGATGTGGGTTCGTTTCCCACGGGGGGCCAGTATGAAAAAAATATTTAAAAAAATACGTATGCATTCACTAACTGTAAATCGCTCTGGATAAGAGCGTCTGCTAAATGACGTAAATGTAAATGTAATGTCTAGGACCAGCAGGCCCATTGTCTAGGACCAGCAGGCCTATTGTCTACCACCTCGCAGCCGGCCGCGACCGGGAGACTCATGGGCGGCGCACAATTGGCCCAGCGTCGTCCAGGGTAGGGGAGGGAATGGCCGGCAGGGATCTAGCTCAGTTGATAGAGCATGGCGTTTGCAACGCCAGGGTTGTGGGTTCAATTCCCACGGGGGGCCAGTATAACTGTTGAATATTATCCTTATAAGGAGCGTAGGAGGAGTCTCAGTTTGTAACAGTCATCTTAGAAAGTAATATTAGAAACCCAGTTATTAAAGCTGTATGTCTGCACTCTTAAACAGGAAGGAATCTTAAAGTACATGATCTACTTCCTTCCTGTTTAAGGAGTGCAGAAAAACAGCTTTAATAACTGGGTTTCTAATATTACTTTCTAAGATGACTGTTACAAACTGAGACTCCTCCTACGCTCCTTATAAGGATAATATTCAACAGTTGTATTAAAGCTGTTCATGTCAAGGAGTTATTCCAATATCCATGCTGTTGATGTTCATGACAAAGGTATTATGTTTTAGTTAATCACGGCAGGAGAAAAAATATGAACATGGGGTTGTCTGGTGAACGTTAAATACACACACATGCACGTGTACACACACACACACGCACAACTACACACACACTTTACTGCTCAAGCTGAAACAGCAGGGTGGAAACATCTCAGTCCTCTATCTCTGTAATCATGTCTTCTAATTTAAAAGTTAAAGTTTGCACTTTAATTAGCGTGTGTGTGTGTGTGTGTGTGTGTGTGTGTGTGTGTGTTTGTGTGTGTGTGTGTCAGTTTGTGTGTGTGTGTCTCTGTGTGTGTGTGTGTGTGTGTTGAAGTCCCCACAATAATAATAAACAAACAAAAATGTGACCAACTGGGGACATTTTGTTAGTCCCCACAAGGTCAAATGCTATTTCTAGGGGATTTAGGGTTAAGGTTAGCATTAGTATCAGGGTTAGGAGCTAGGGTTAAGTTTAGGGTTTAGGTTAGGTTTTTGGGTTAAGGTTAGGGTTAGGGTTAGGGTAAGGTTTAGGGTTAGGGTTGGGGTTAGGTTTAAGGAAAATAGGATTGTCTGTCCCCACAAGGTCAGTGTGTGTGTGTATGTTTAATTAGCCATTAGCCTTTAACATTAGAGTATCTGTCTCTGATTTGGTTCCTAATGTTTGGGGTAAATTCACTGGCCTGCTGTTTGGTTGCTACATTATATTTAAATATATTTCACTTGATGTGTACCTATGTCACCATTATGTCACCATTATCTGGGGCTGTAGTCCTCTTCAGAGCCCATGCCTCTATAATGACATCATTACTCTGGGACTGTAGTCCTCTTCAGAGCCCATGCCTCTATTCTACTCTGTGGCCTACTATAGTCAATGCATTGCTGGCCTGGGCAAGCTGCTGAAAGCAGGAGGGGGCAGTTATCTGTTCTGCATGTCTCAGATCTAAGAACATATAGAATATAGAATATGGAGGCATTCTAGAATATAACATTAAAATGAGTACTGCTAAGGCAGGGAGCAGGGTCATATAGCCTTTTATTTCAAACAGAAACAGAAGCCAGTTTCCAGCAACACATTTAGTTAAACAACTAGCAACTACATTTAGTTTAAAAAAACTAGCAAAACAAATTAGATAAACAACTAGCAACTACATTTCTGTATAAAACTCTTTGATCGATGTTGAAATAAAAATAACTGCTTCGTGGTCATTAATGTATTTTCATTAATAACTGTTTCATGGTCATTGGTCTTTCACGTATTGCCGTTAATAAATGGTTCATAGTCATTGGTCATTCATGTATTGTCATTCACAGGAGCATACAGTAGTTGTTATCTGAAATACAACATAAATGAGCTAAATCATACCTTTTTCAGTTCCTCTTGGCAACAAATATACAAGCAAAGATATGTGTTAGCGATTAGTTGTTGAAAAATACAAACAGGAGCTGATGAAATTTGTGGAAGTAAAACAATTATTGGCTTTTTTCTATGAAATTTAAATAGGATTATTTCTAGGTAATTTCAGATGAATCAGTGAAAGTATACTCCAGACAGAGCATTTAAAAGGACTTAATCACAATTGTCTTAACAAATCTCAAAAACTGGTAGACATTTTGTACAGAGAACTTTAAACGACAAATTCAATACCTCAAAATATGTGTCAACATTACATCTGCATAAACACAAGATTCTACATCAACCTCTGATCTCACGCTTCAGTCTGGTTTCAGTTTAGCCCACAGTCTGTCCCAGAATGCCTGGTGCTGATTGGGGTCTTGGGGCCAGTCCAGATGGGTCCTTGTCTTCACCAGGCGAGCCAGCCTGTGGTGGGCAGACAGCTGGCGAGGGGGGATCTTCTCCAGGAAGACCAGAAGGAGGATGTCCCTTTGCTCCACCTGCAGCCTGGAGGTGGCCAGCTTCATCTCCAGGGAGCACCAGTTACTGCGCAGGTAGTGGCGGCTGACTAGGCAGAGGGTGTGGCGGCTCCGGTAGAGGCTGTCTGTGATGTTCTCCACAATGTCCTTCCCCAGCTGGAAGTCCCTGCTGTGCAGACAGAGGCGCAGGAAAGGAGGACCCCTCTGCTCCAAATTGGGAAGCAGGTCCTCCACCACCCAGTGTTCATCCTTCCCGCTGTAGGAGACAAAGACATCGTAGTGGTAGCGCCCCCTGGTGTTGGATCACATGGCCTCTGACAGCCAGCCAAGGGTGATGTGGTAGAGGGGGAGGAGGTAGGGGCCGGCCAGGTTGTGGACCGACACCACCAGCATGAAGAACAGGACTCCCAGGCCAGTCGCAGCAAAGAGCACAAAGCCCACCTCTGTTGAGCAGTTGGCTTCTGTGTACTTTACAAAATTAGGTGTGTCTATTCCATTGTCCGACAAGCATATCAAGTCCTCCAAATCATGCATAATGGCATGTGTATACGTAATTAGCATGATCACTTCAACCTGCCTGTACCCCTTTGCCCATGTAATGAGCCAAGCATTGTCACAACTGCAAAACGTCTGTAAATTATTAAATATCAAATACTTAAGGCTAGAGAGAGGTTCAGTAAAGCTGTAGAATACATTATAGATGTTCTCGATATCCAAATATAATGTTTTCAAAGCTTTTAAGTCTTTAGTTAAACTCCTCTCCAAAGAATTAATCCTGCAGTTGTAAAGTTCCAGAACTTCCAGTTTGGTCAGGTTGTGAAAAATGATGTCGGCAGAATGCTGTATTAAAAGATCCACCTGTCTTAGAGCCAGTTTCCTCAAGTGAATCAGCTGATTAATTGATGTTAAATCAACACTTTTAGCTGAAAGCTTAGATCTGTGGTCAAATGTCTCCACAGACGTGAAGTACTTTCCCATGAATTCAGATCCACAAAGGAATTCTTCAGCATCAGTATTAAGATGGGTTACAGACTGAAAGAAAGGTCTGTCACAGTCTTCAAATGAAACCGTCTGGCCTTTGAGCTGGAGACTCAGGTTCTGTTTAGATGTGATGTTGCTGCCGATAGTCAACTGCATTGGCCTCATAGCTGAACTAATGTACAGATGAGTCAGCTGACTCAGAATGCCACCAAATATAAGTGTCAGATTGAGCTTGATTACAGGTTCTGTTAGTGGATTGTTCTCTTGCCCGAGAAACATTTTATCTTAGAGAAGTGAGGTGTGTAAAAGACATTGCCTCAATGTTGTGAATAAGTGGATTGTTCCTGAGGTCTAACCATGTCAAACTACTTACACCAAAAAAAATTGTTTGCATGTATCTGTGTAATCTTATTTCTTGTAATGTTTAAGGACTCCAGATTTGTCAATCTCAGGAATGCAAAAGTCTTCAATATTGGAAATTAAATTATCTGTTAAATCCAGACACTGCAGTTTAACAAGACAGCTAAATTGTTTTGCAAAAAGCATGTGTAGATTGTTCAACCTTAAAGTGAGTTTTGTCAGTTGTAAACCAAAAAATGTGTTTGCATTTATCTGTGTAATCTTATTTCTTATAATATCTAAGGACTCCAGATTTGTCAATCTCAGGAAAGCAAAATCTTCAATGTTTGAAATTAAATTATCTGCTAAATTAAAATACTGCAGGTTAACAAGACAGATAAATTGTTTGGCATAAAGTATTTGTGGATTGTTCAACCCTAAAGTGAGTTTTGTTAACCATGTGATTGGTTGTTTTTGGAAGGAGCAAATATCAAGTCTGATGTCTGTCAGGCCATCTATTGTTAATTGATTAAGTTTTTTGAGACTGGAAATAAAATTCCATTTCAAATGGGGAGTAGGATGTAAAGGCCCAGGTCCAATTAAATACATATAGTTTAGCCCAATGCACAATTCAACACTGGACATAGAGAGGCTGCTTGTATTGGCATTGTATAAATATATTTTCTTGATTGAAAGTCAGTGTCATTGCTACAAGAGCAACTGAAGTACTGGATTTGCTTAATCCCAGAGAGGGGAAGGAGCAGTAGGACTTCCTGGCTGAAAGCCCCAGTTAACCTTGTCAGGTTCGGGAGACAAGCCAGTGCACCTTCCTCTATATGCGTTATTTCACCAAATGATAAGTCAGTGTTTTCTAGAATGTTAAAAACAGGTGTCAGGCTTTCTTTGTTTTTTTAAAATGGAGCAGTTTGATTGGTTTAACGATTGTATTTCTGGTGCTTCTATATTTAGCTTCATCAGTGACTTTATATTCATTATTCTGCATAGTATCTCTGACAAATCATCTACACAGGGTTCACTAATGATTAAACTTTGTAACTGAGTAATGCCATGGAAAACAGGCCATTGCTGACAGTCTATAACCACATATGGTCAAATTACTTAGCTTGACTAAATCTCTGAATGTTTGAGGCCCAATATGACAATCACAGCACCCGGAGCCCATTCCATCCAAATATAAATGCTGCAGATTTGGAAGGTGGCTACTCCCAGTTGAAAGGATTTGAGTAAAACAGCCCTTAATGTTCAGGTACTCCAGATCCTGAAACTGAGAGAAAAAGCCCAGAGACATGGATCTATTTTCGCCCTGTGTCATAGATAAGCAGAGGTTATTGATATTAGGGGGAAGTCCAAATAGATCTTCCTCGATGGCTGTGACATCTTCACAGGCAGCAGTGTAATGTTCTTCATGATGAGGTAGGTAGGTGCAGGTCCAGGTGGCAAAGTCTCCCAAGTCTTCACCACTGTCATAAATCTGGCATTTAGGATGCATCCATCCGCTAGCACTCTGAATCCACAGGAACAGGACTGCAGGGTGGGAAAACATACCTCTCATCTCTCCTAACGTCAGTCAAATCTACTGAGATAATTGTCAGAATAGTTTGGTTCTGGTTGATATCTGTAGAACGTTGGTTTGATACAGTAACATCCTTCAGAATGCTGCAAACAGTATGGAGTCTTTCTACTTCTTCTTGTTTGTCAGATGGGTTCCTCCTTGGTAACTAACAGCAGCTCATACCTTTCAGTTGTTCCAATATTCTGCCCTTTCACCCTCCAGTTGAATTGTATCTCAAGGTTTCAAAGTAATTATTTAATGGTTAGTGTCACGATCGTCGAACAGAGATGAGGACCAAGGCGCAGCGTTGCAGGCAAACATACTCTTTAATAGAGACACGATCAAACACAACAAAACGAAAACGTGACAGTTCACGGTCTAACACAACAGACTAGAAACAAGATCCCACAAACTCTGTGGGGAAACAGGCTGCTAAAGTATGGTTCTCAATCAGAGACAACAAGCAACAGCTGAATCACGTTGCCTCTGATTGAGAACCACACTGGCCAACATAGAACAACAATACTAGAAATGAAACCTAGAACAAAACACATAGACTTTACACACCCTGGCTCAACATATTAGAGTCCCCAGAGCCAGGGCTTGACAGTACCCCCCCCTAAAGGCGCGGACTCCGACCGCGCCCACCAAATACCACAGGGGAGGGACCGGGTGGGCACTCCGCTTAGGCGGCGGATCCGGCTCCGGGCCTGATCCCCGCTCCCTCTCCAACCCCCCAAAGTACCCCTGGTCCGGTCTGGCCCCGCTGGCCGGAGCTGGACTGCACACTGGTGGAGCGGATTAATCTAGCTCCGGCGTGAAGCATCTGACCGGTGCCGGACCAGCCACCGGTGGAACAGGCACGGGCCGTGCCGGACTGACGACGCACACCACTGGCTTGGTGTGGGGAGCAGGAGCGGGCCGAGCCGGGCTGACGAAACGCACCACTGACTTGGTGCGGGGAGCAGGAGCGGGCCGGACCGGGCTGACGAAACGCACCACTGACTTGGTGCGGGGAGCAGGAGCGGGCCGGACCGGGCTGACGAAGCGCACCACTGACTTGGTGCGGGGAGCAGGAACGGGCCGTGCCGGGCTGACGAAGCGCACCACTGACTTGGTGCGGGGAGCAGGAACGGGCCGAGCTGGGCTGACGACGCGCACCACTGACTTGGTGCGGGGAGCAGGAACGGGCCGGACAGGGCTGACGAAACGCACCACAGACTTGGTGCGGGGAGCAGGAACAGGCCGGGCCGAGCTGGCGACGCGCACCGTAGACTTGGTGCGAGTGGCAGGAACAGGCCGGACCGTACTGGGAACACACACCACTGGCCCTACAAGGGGATCAGGAACAGGCCGGACCGGACTGGCAACACACGCCAGTACCTCTCGCCGTGCCTCTACATCCTCCTTCCCCCTGGTGACCAGTGACTCCCGTAACCTGGCGGCCTCCTGCTGCCCCGTCGTCAACGGCGTTAGCCCCCCCCTAAAAAATTTATGGGCTTCACTCCTACCCGTGGACCAGGTCTCCATGCTTCTCGCCAGCCTTTCGCCCTTCTGCCTCCACGTCAAGCCCCTCTCTTCCTCACATGGCTTGACCCAGTCGAGGAGGCGAAGGAGATCCGCTAGAGATCTCTCAGGCGCTGGCTCCTGGACTTGCTGCTTGGTCCAGTCTTGGTGGGATCTTCTGTCACGATCGTCGAACAGAGATGAGGACCAAGGCGCAGCGTTGCAGGCAAACATACTCTTTAATAGAGACACGATCAAACACAACAAAACGAAAACGTGACAGTTCACGGTCTAACACAACAGACTAGAAACAAGATCCCACAAACTCTGTGGGGAAACAGGCTGCTAAAGTATGGTTCTCAATCAGAGACAACAAGCAACAGCTGAATCACGTTGCCTCTGATTGAGAACCACACTGGCCAACATAGAACAACAATACTAGAAATGAAACCTAGAACAAAACACATAGACTTTACACACCCTGGCTCAACATATTAGAGTCCCCAGAGCCAGGGCGTGACAGTTAGTTTGGTTCCAAAAGTAAAGAAACAATAAAATGTCCCACAGTCAATGAAGAAATGAATGCAGAGCTGCAACGCGTTCTCTGACCGTCACAGTTGATGTCTTCATACGTTCGAGTAGCAGCATCCTGTTTGTACAGTACAGTCACACTGTTTGTTAAACAGCTTGTGAAAGTCTATTTTTACCTGTTTTTACATCTCTCTCTTTCAGTTCCTGAAAATGAACGTACTGTCTTTAAGAAATACAATTTACATGAAGGACCCGTTTGGACGTGATAGATTTCAGAGGATAGATGAGTCTCACTAAAATATCTGCAGTATGTAATGAAATATGAATTGGAGTACAGCACATGCTTCGTAAACAACAGGTGTGGACTAACAGTGTAATGTTTACTTACGGGCCCTTCCCAACATTGCAAAGAGAAAGAAAACAGAGAAGCTACTGTATTTGGTTAACTATTTAACTAACTGTTTAGCAGTCTTATGGCTTGGGGGTAGAAACTGTTCAGTGTCCTGTTGGTTCCAGATGTGGTGCATTGGTACTGCTTGCCATGCTATAACAGAGAGAACAGTCTATGGCTTGGGTGGCTGGAGCCTTTGACCATTTTTAGGGCCTTCCTCTGACACCGCCTGGTATATAGGTCCTGGATGGCAGGGTGCTCGGCTTCAGTGATGTACTGGGCCACATGCACTACCCTCTGTAGCGCCTTGCTGTCGGATGCCAAGCAGTTGCCATACCAGGCGGTGATGCAACCAGACAATATGCGCTGAATGATGCAGCTGTGGAACTTTTTGATGATCTGAGGGCCAATGCCAAATTGTTTCATTCTCCTGAGGGGGAAGAGGCAAAGTCGTACCCTCTTCACGACTGTGTTGGTGTGTTTGGACCAGAATAGATCTTTAGTGATGTGGACACAGAAGAACTTGAAGCTCTCGACCCACTTCACTTCAGCCCCGTCGATGTGAATGTTTCCTGTAGTCCACGATCAGCTCCTTTGTCTTGCTGGGACAGTCTCAGCAGAAGTGAGGCTTTCCTAATATGGACACCGTACCAAGATCTTACAGTAACAATTAAAGTCCTAGCGGATAATATTCATATGTGCCTGGGGCGACCCAAACACTTAACACCGTCTGCGTGACAAATGGCACCCTATTTCCTTTATAGTGCTCTACCTTTGACCAGGGCCCATAGGGCCATTTGGGACGCACACAAGATCATTTCAAGTCTTTCAGGGATTTAATCTGATTATGCAATTAATTGGTTGGTTAAACGTCTGCTCCTGGGATTAAAGGGAAATTAAAGCCATGCCAGAGCCAAGCAAGGGGATTTCCCAAGATGCCTCTTTCACTACTCTCTGTTTATCTCATATTCATATTCACCATACAGTGGAATCGCCTATCTGCTCCTGGAATATTCCACATTTCCTTTCTCTGTTTTCTTCTGACAGGGTTTGACCTTGGCCCAAAACAGCACACTATAAAGCAGAATAGCAAAGGTTTTGTTTTAACTATGTTTTGTTGCATTTTGTATCTCAAGATGTAGCTGTTGTTGGTTGTTGTTATTTCTGTTGTTGTTGTCGAAGTGATATGTATCCATGGCAATGAGGTTCCAAACATGTTAACAGGGGTCTCCAAATATAAATATTTTTGCAGAGTTCTGTTCACAATCACAACTTCTACTTACCTCTGTGACTGCGTTCCATCACACTTTGGATTGACGGAAGTTCATAATAAAACAAATTAATTCAACCCTTTTGCCACCCTTTATATAGTATGATAATTGGTAATTAATGATTTATGAAGCAACTATACAGCCCTTATAAAGGGTTAACAAAGGCTTCATAACCCTTAAAATGTATATTTTCTCATTCTTAGATTGTGACCATAATGAATACATTCTTAAACTCAATGGACTCCAATCCTGCCTCCCATCCTCCTTCCTTCCTCCCTCCTCCCCCTCCTCCTTCCTCCACTCCTCCCCACCTCCCTCCTCTTTCCCCCTCCTCCCCTCTCATCTACTCCCAGTCTTACTCCATCTGAAGGCATGCTGCTGAATTCCAAGAGTTACCATGGTTTCAAGGCTGTTCTTGCCACTCATTGTCACAGAGATGACATTTCTCTCTCTCTCTCTCTCTCTCTCTCTCTCTCTCTCTCTCTCTCTCTCTCTCTCTCTCTCTCTCTCTCTCTCTCTCTCTCTCTCTCCCCAACCAAGTCTGCCTTTGCCTCCCTCTTTCCGTCTCTCTCTCTGTTTCCCTCCTTCCCAACCTCCCCACTTTAGTTCAGTGGGATAAAACTGTCATGGATAGGAATCATACTTTAGTTTAGTTCAGTGGGATGAAACTATCATGGATAGGAATCATACTTTAGTTCAGTGGGATAAGACTGTAATGAATAGGAATCATACTTTAGTTCAGTGGGATAAGACTGTCATGGATAGGAATCATACTTTAGTTTAGTTCAGTGGGATAAGACTGTCATGGATAGAAATCATACTTTAGTTCAGTGGGATAAAACTGTCATGAATAGGTAACATACTTTAGTTTAGTTCAGTGGGTTAAGACTGTCGTGGATAGGAATCATACTTTAGTTTAGTTCAGTGGAATAAAACTGTCATGGATAGGAATCATACTTTAGTTCAGTGGGTTAAGACTGTCATGGAGAGGAATCATGCTGTCACGATCGTCGTAAGCAACGGACCAAGGCGCAGCGTGATATGCGTACATCTTTTAATGAGTACTTTATACACTACAACAAAACAACAAAACGATACGTGAAGTCCTAAGGTTAACAAAACACAAACCTCTCCGGAACAAGATCCCACAATTAACAAGTGCCAACAGGCTGCCTAAGTATGGTTTCCAATCAGAGACAACAAGCCACAGCTGCCTCTGATTGGGAACCACCCCGGCCAACATAGAAACACATCAACTAGAACATAAACATAGAACACTAAACATAGAAACTAACACCCTGGCTCAACATATAAGAGTCCCCAGAGCCAGGGCGTGACACATGCTTTAAGCACCATCTATCTGGGCGGCAGGTAGCTTAGTGGGTAAGAGCGTTGTGCCAGTAACCGAAAGGTCGCTGGTTCTAATCCCCGAGCCGACTAGGTGAAAAATCTGTCGATGTGCCCTTGAGCAAGGCACTTAACCCTAATTGCTCCTGTAAGTCGCTCTGGATAAGAGCGTCTGCTAAATGACCAAAAAAAAATAAAAAATCTAATATCTTTGTTGTCACAGGAGAGTTGTCGTATCTAGGTCACAGTGATCACAGATACAGTAGAAAATACCTTCTTCTGTAGATTTTCCCTCACATTCGTCAAGGCCCATGTTACCTGTCAGTGAGTTGTTTGGTGTTGATGTGTTGACTTCCCTAGATTCACATTTTGAGAAGGAGCGATCTAAGCCCATTGAGAATCCTTAAGAGTCGATTGACGCCACCCGTTAAAATCTGTCTGTTTAAAGGTGCTACACATAGTATTTCTCAGAACGGAGACTCACGCCTGAGCCTTTTACTTTCGGGTTTTGGTCCACCAGCTTCAAACAACTGTAAAAACTATATTTTTTGTTATTGAAAATATATTTCACAGCGATTTAGATGGTACAATGATTTCCTACACTATTCAGTGCTTTCTTTCTCACATAAATTAAAATTGAGTGAACATTGTAGGAAATTAGTGATTTCTACATTGGCAGCTTGACCTGATTTCCACTAGATAACACAGCCACAAAGTCAAAACAGCTTTCCCATTTTGACAATAGATGCCGCTCCGGCGGGAGAAATCAATAGGCCAATATCACAGCCAATCACAACACTATCATTAAATTATTACTGCAGATATATTATAGATTTTCTGAAATTACAATGCAAAAATTCTAAAAAATCCTAGGTATCACCTTTATTAAACTATCAGATATTTTTGTATGGGCTGCGTCTCAATCCACCATATCCGCGTAGGTGGAAAGTGGTAGAGCTACAGCACTGTGTCACGCCCTGACTCAGGGGACGCTTATATGTTGAGTCAGGGTGTGTATATTCCTTGTTGTGCTTGTTCTATGTTATAGGATCTAGTATGTCTAGATCTATGTTGGCCGGTGTGGTTCCCAATCAGAGGCAGCTGTCGCTCGTTGTCTCTGATTGGGGACCATACTTAGGCAGCCTATTGGCACTAGTGGGTTGTGGGATCTTGTTCCGTGTGAGGTTTGTTGTGTGTTCCCTTTGGACGTCACGTTGCGTTGGTTTATTGTTTTGTCGTTGTTTATTAAGTTTAAAATAAACATGTATGCATATCACGCTGTGCCTTGGTCTGACCCGTCTATGAACGAACGTGACACACTGTTTGTCACACCAAAACACAGCCCGAAAATCGGTCTTCTCACGAAAACGTCTGTAGCGTCCGAACGGTTTGGCCTACAAACTAATATCTCGCCAGTATGGAAAGGGAAGAATCTCACGAACTAGATGTTATCCGTTTTGCTCTATGACCCTCACAAGTGTCACGGGACTCGTCTGAAGGTAACCCGGTACCGGTTTAAAAAATGAACGGAAGTATGGAACTAGTTTTGTGAAAACTAAAAAAGGTGTTAAATAATGTTTTATATTTCCTGGGCTTTCTTATATCTCCTAGATATGGGACAGACACTTCAAAACCTTATTCCACCAGTTTGAGAACATCAAGGGCACAGGGCAGGTTGGAAACTTGGTGACCACCATCACTCATTATACAGGCCAAGGCATGGTCAGTTAGGCTGCCCCATCATGTTAGTAGACACACACAAACGCACGCACGCACACACATACACACACAGACACACACACACACTGACCCATGGCCCTGGGGAGGACAGGCAACGTGAAAGCCCATATCGGGGTCAGTAGTGCTGGGCAAAGTAGCCGCCACGCTAATTCGATGATCTATAATACAGATATGATTCTAGAACTGTCTGTTCTAGTCTGTGTGGTCCTCTGTAGCTCAATTGGTAGAGCATTGCGCTTGTAACCCCAGGGTAGTGGGTTCGATCCCCGGGACCTCCCATACGTAAAAATGTATGCACACATGACTCTAAGTCGCTTTGGATAAAAGTGTCTGCTAAATGGCATATTATTATGGTAGCTGGGCATAGAGGCTGCTGCTCTGCCTGGCTACATGACCTCTGAATTGAGTTGATGCTAATTATCACCTTGTAATAGGAACAACACTCAAGGTCATACACAAACCTGATTAACTTTATACTATCTTGTTTACCTCCACAAGAATGCACTGAGCGAGAGAAGGATTTCACTAGTGCTAACCCGACCCAAGCAGTTAATGAGAGGAGGGAACCCAATCCCAGAAATCCTGCCCACAGCACCACAGCAGTGGGGTTAGGTTGCACTGTGCTGGGCCGGGGCCAGGGCCAGGCATGGATCTGAGAGAGCATGGAGAACCACTGTGGTTATGGTTGGTTGACTCCATTCACCACACATTCTTAGTGGTGATTGCATAGGCCTGATAGCCATGTGGCTCTGTCTGTAGTGGTACGTTCCTCTGTGGGTCTGTCTGTAGTGGTACGTTCCTCTGTGGTTCTGTCTGTAGTGGTACGTTCTTCTCTGGGTCTGTCTGTAGTGGTACGTTCCTCTGTGGATCTGTCTTAGTGGTACGTTCCTCTGTGGGTCTGCAGTGGTACGTTCCTCTGTGGGTCTGTAGTGGTACGTTCCTCTGTGGGTATGTCTGTAGTGGTACGTTCCTCTGTGGGTCTGTCTAAAGTGGTACGTTCCTCTGTGGGTCTGTAGTGGTACATTCTTCTGTGGGTCCGTCTGTAGTGGTACGTTCCTCTGTGGGTCTGTCTGTGGTGGTAATTTCCTCTGTGGGTCTGTAGTGGTACGTGCCTCTGTGGGTCTGTCTGTAGTGGTACGTTCATCTGTGGGTCTGTAGTGGTACGTTATTCTGTGGGTCTGTCTGTAGTGGTACGTTCCTCTGTGGGTCTGTCTGTGGTGGTACGTTCCTCTGTGGGTCTGTAGTGGTACGTTCCTCTGTGGGTCTGTCTGTAGTGGTACATTCCTATGTGGGTCTGTCTATAGTGGTACGTTCCTCTGTGGGTCTGTCTGTAGTGGTACGTTCCTCTGTGGGCCTGTAGTGGTACGTTCCTCTGTGGGTCTGTAGTGGTACATTCCACTGTGGGTCTGTCTGTAGTGGTACGTTCCTCTGTGGGTCTGTAGTGGTACATTCTTCTGTGGGTCTGTCTGTGGTGGTACGTTCCTCTGTGGGTCTGTCTGTAGTGGTACGTTCCTCTGTGGGTCTGTCTGTAGTGGTACGTTCCTCTGTGGGTCTGTCTGTAGTGGTATATTCCTCTGTGGGTCTGTCTGTAGTGGTACGTTCCTCTGTGGCTCTGTAGTGGTACGTTCCTCTGTGGGTCTGTCTGTAGTGGTACATTCCTATGTGGGTCTGTCTGTAGTGGTACATTCCTCTGTTGGTCTGTCTGTAGTGGTACGTTCCTCTGTGGGTCTGTAGTGGTATGTTCCTCTGTGGGTCTGTAGTGGTATGTTCCTCTGTGGGTCTGTAGTGGTACGTCCATCTGTGGGTCTGTCTGTAGTGGTACGTTCCTCTGTGGGTCTGTAGTGGTACGTTCCTCTGTGGGTCTGTCTGTAGTGGTACATTCCTATGTGGGTCTGTCTGTAGTGGTATATTCCTCTGTTGGTCTGTCTGTAGTGGTACGTTCCTCTGTGGGTCTGTAGTGGTATGTTCCTCTGTGGGTCTGTAGTGGTATGTTCCTCTGTGGGTCTGTCTGTAGTGGTACATTCCTATGTGGGTCTGTCTGTAGTGGTATATTCCTCTGTTGGTCTGTCTGTAGTGGTACGTTCCTCTGTGGGTCTGTAGTGGTACGTTCCTCTGTGGGTCTGTCTGTAGTGGTACGTTCCTCTGTGGGTCTGTCTGTAGTGGTACGTTCATCTGTGGTTATGTCTGTAGTGGTACGTTCATCTGTGGTTATGTCTGTAGTGGTACGTTCCTCTGTGGGTATGTCTGTTGTGGTACGTCCATCTGGGGGTCTGTCTGTAGTGGTACGTTCCTCTGTGGGTATGTACTGGTATGTTCCTCTGTGGGTCTGTAGTGGTACTTTCCTCTGTGGGTCTGTCTGTAGTGGTACGTTCCTCTGTGGGTCTGTCTGTAGTGGTACGTTCCTCTGTGGGTCTGTCTGTAGTGGTACGTTCCTCTGTGGGTCTGTCTGTAGTGGTACATTCCTCTGTGGGTCTGTCTGTAGTGGTACGTTCTTCTGTGGGTCTGTACTGGTACGTTCCTCTGTGGGTCTGTCTGTAGTGGTACATTCCTCTGTGTGTCTGTCTGTAGTGGTACGTGCCTCTGTTGGTCTGTCTGTAGTGGTACATTCCTCTGTGAGTCTGTAGTGGTATATTCCTCTGTGTGTCTGTAGTGGTACGTTTGTCTGTGGGTCTGTCTGTAATGGTATGTTCCTCTGGGGTCTGTCTGTAGTGGTACGTTCCTCTGTGGGTCTGTAGTGGTACATTCTTCTGTGGGTCTGTCTGTAGTGGTACGTTCCTCTGTGGGTCTGTACTGGTACGTTCCTCTGTGGGTCTGTCTGTAGTGGTACGGTCCTCTGTGGGTCTGTAGTGGTACGTTCCTCTGTGGGTCTGTCTGTAGTGGTACGTTCCTCTGTGAGTCTGTCTGTAGTGGTATGTTCCTCTGTGGGTCTGTAGTGGTACATTCTTCTTTGGGTCTGTCTGTGGTGGTACGTTCCTCTGTGGGTCTGTCTGTAGTGGTACGTTCTGTTACTCTCCGAGGGCAGAGTTGTATGTGCTGTTGTGATCAGATTTATGACACTGTGGGCCCATGGGAAACAGAGGGCAGAGGTAGGAATGTGTGAGTGACATAACGCCTTGCTGTAGCCTTATATAATAGTCCCACCACACGCTCTAGTTTGGTCCTATGTAGCAACATTTGATATTGTGTTTTTTACATTGGATAAAAGTAGAGACTCAGAGCTAGAAAATTGTGTATCATTCACTGCAGTTGAGGAACAATGGGAAAGTAATTCCGCTTTGAAAGTTGATAAACTTGTAACCTCACTTTTGAGGATGTTTTGGTACACCTACTGGAGAGCTCTTCTTTGTCTACACCCATTCAGCATCGTTCACACCCTCTTAAGCCTTAGACCCACCCATCTCTTCAAGGATTCACATGTGAGGCCATGTGGTAAACACACGCTATATCAAATAAAATCTAAGTTTATTTGTCACATGCACAGGATACAGAAGGTGTAAATGGTACAGTGAAGTGGTTACATAAATAGAAATATCAAAAGCAGAAAGTTGCCAGATAAAAATATTGTATTAATATTTTATCATTATTAGATCACACTTACCCAACACACTTGTCTAAATTGATGGGTCATGTGAAAGAAATGCTATAACCACCCCCCCAGCCACATCTAGCTAAGTGGATGGGTCACTATTGTCGAGACATGTACACATGTTCATGAAATACAATAGATGGCCGTAATCACCCCCAGACACACCTGGCTAATTTGATGGGTCATGCAATAATCTGGCTGAAGTGGAGTCTTTTGCTTAGACATGTAGCTAGCTAGAGGTTTTCTGATTCGAATAATATTACTACACAGATCATACACGTAACGTTAGCTAGCGAGCCAGCAAGCTAACGTTTGCTAGCTAACTAACACTATGCTTTAACTTGCAATAAAACTTTCTGACAAAATTAGAAACGTATATCTCAAAAAGTAGCTAGAATCTTCTTCTTTTTTGGGGGGGGGGGGGGGGGGGGGGGGTAGATCAGCTTTAATATTGCATCACTTCCAATCCCCCATATGTTTTTTTCTTCTTCTTTTTTTCTCTCGTATATATATATATATACACATACATACACATATACATATACACATACATACATATGTATATACATATCCTTTAAAAATATATTTCCCTTTATTACTGTCCAACCCCACCATCCCCTCCCTAATTGGAGTAAACTAGTGAACAACAATGCTTAGGCCTCTACTTCATGCTTATACATAGTCAATAATTATATTTTGTTTGTTTTTACTCCTGAACTTCCTCCGATCATTTTCATGATGTCCATCTGGTATGCTTCTATATGCCATATCTTTCTAACTGTGCTCTTTCACAAAAGCTCACAACCTATAACCTATATACTTATTATGGACACAGCATGTCTTACACTAGTTATCTTGTTGTTATTAGTTGTTGTTATTAGTCCCATCCTTCAGCTCCATTCAACACCTCCCATCTATCTCTTAACACCATCCATATTGGATTTCTATTTGCCATATATTTTTCAACTGTACTGTGATGTTTTACAAAAGTTCTGAACCTTTCTATTCTCATTGTTTCTACAGTTTGTGAATTGAAAATAAACATCTTTGCTAAAAGTATTATTATATTATTGATCGATTGACTATAACTTTTCAGATCACCCAGTAGTGCTATCTGCAGGGTCAGCTCCATGCAAATATTGCAATCCTTCAGCCATTCCTGAACCTGTGTCCAGAAACAAGCTACAAATGGACAGTACCAAAACAAATCATCTAATGATTCTGTCTCTTCACAGCCAAATCTGCAGAGCTGGGAAGATTGTATCCCCCATATAAATAACATTCTGTTGGTAGTAAGAATTTTATATAATAATTTAAATTGAAAAATTATATGTTTTGAATCCGGCGTCGTTTTGCGTATCAGTTCATAAACACTATGCCATGGAATCGGTACGTCAAAAATCTCTTCCCAACTATTTTGCAACCTACGTGGTCCTCTGTAGCTCAGCTGGTAGAGCACGGCGCTTGTAACGCCAAGGTAGTGGGTTCGATCCCCGGGACCACCCATACAAGAAAAATGTATGCACGCATGACTGTAAGTCGCTTTGGATAAAAGCGTCTGCTAAATGGCATATTATTATTATTATTACTATATGGAACGGCTGTCAATCTTTTGGTCCTTAAATGAAACTGGTAAACCTTTTTATTTATCACCATTTTCTTTAACCAATTATGTTCTTTAATGCAAGGCCGACAGACAAGTTCCTTACTTTTTCCCCCTTCCACTTTCCTCTTCCATTTTTGCGGTAATGCTGCAATTATTTGGTTGTAATTTTGGGTAGAGCAGACATTTCCATATGTTTTTGTTAGCTGCATGTGCGACATAACTCCACCAGTCCTACTGATGATATCATTTACGAAGATTATACCTTTTTTAAACATTTATATCGAAAACATGTTAAGGAGAGTAGGCCTATTATAACACTCTGTCTACCAAAAAATTCATCAACTATATGAATACACATAACAATATCATCGACTATATGAATACACATAACAATATCATCAACTATATTAATACACATAACAATATCATCGACTATATGAATACACATAACAATATCATCAACTATGTGAATACACATAACAATATAATCAACTATATGAATACACATAACAATATAATCAACTATATTAATACACATAACAATATCATAAACTCATAACAATATAATCAACTATATTAATACACATAACAATATCATAAACTATATGAATACACATAACAATATCATAAACTATATGAATACACATACACATGTAGCTAGAATCTTACCCGTATACATGGATGAATGCTTCACGGCAGACTGGAACCATTTAACTCTGTTTTGTTTGTAGCTACATCTTGTTTGGCCAGCTTTGTGTCAAGTCACTCTGGTTCACACTGACCGTGGCGTATGCAGAAAGTAGCCCATCACTTTTTCCAACTGATCTGTCGATAGCGCCTGCTAAATTCAGGGCATCAATGTTATTGAGAAAAGTAGCTAAACTTTTGTAGTTCTCGATGGCGCAAGTTATATCTGTCAAAAACGGCGCGGTAGAAAGGACTGTCAACACATACTGAACAGCTCATGTTAAAGACAGAAGCATGCTACATGGCAGACCAATCCAAACTCATCTCCCGGCATGTCCACCCCATCCATTCTCTCAGCCAATCATGGCTAGCGGGAAGGTTCCTCTCTTTTTCCGTGGCTAAACCAACTAGGCTCGTAATTTAACAATTTTATTTGTATTTATGGATGGAATAACATTTTGTTGTTAAGGCACATGAAAGTTCACATGTTCCAAAAGGCATTTCTGCCCAAAAACACATTTTGATAAAAAAATTATGTTTACGTTCAAATGCCGCTCCTGTGAAGTAGTGGCGTGTGACATACGCCTAGTTTCCTGAAACGAGTCACAAATGGCACCCTATTCAGTATATAGGGCACTACTTGGGCCCAGGTCAAAAGTAGTGCACTACAGTATATATTGAAAAGGGTGTGAATTAGGATCCACTACCTTACTCAATGGGCCTTGTGATGCCCTTTTGGATTAAGGTGAAATCGGCTAATAGGCTATATATCTGCATTCCATTAATGTGTTGTTGCCATGCACACACAGCTAACAAACACATACATTTACATGCCAAACCAAAACCCAGGTCCATAGTTTAAAAGACCTCTTCTTCCTGACTTTAATACTTCCTAGTTTCCAACACAGACATCCCTGCAGTCAGTAAATGTCAGCTTTGCTCTGGTCTGGTCTGCCCTGATCTTGTCTGGTCTGGTCCTGAGGGACATGCTGATAACATATTGGTGATGTCAGGAGATGAGAGTTCCAGAGGGCCAGAGTCCCCCAGCTCACTTTCAGACACTGTTAACATCCTGGGTTATTTATCACTAAACAGGTCATGGGTCTTAATATTTACTGCAGGACATGGAGGAAGGGGGTCGTGGTGGAGGGTGTGTGTGTGCAAATCTGAGGTGAATAACTCTCTCCGCCCCTCCCCCTCTCACTCTGCTGCAGCGGAAGTAACAGTCAATAGCCCTAGCCATCTGACTGACAGTGGAATGGAGCATTAGGAGACTCCAGGGGACAGAACCGCCCTCCTCTCTTCTCTTCTAAGATTTGTTGCTTTTTATTCTTTGTTCATCCCAGGCGTCTGTCCTCCCTGAACAAACCCGGGACTTTAGATGTGGCTAAACTATAGAGAGGCAGGGGAAGCTGGGGGTATTCAGACCTGATTCCATCACGCCCATAAATCTCCTAGATATCAAAGCCTGTCTTACACCCTAACCCCTCCTTCCCTCCCCTCCTCCTCTCCTCCCCTCCTCCGCCCCTCCACTCCTCCTTTGTCTTGGTAATACCCATAAGGGTGCAGCTGACTGGCCACTTTGACGGTTCTCTGGGAGTAAGGACGGGAGCGCTGAGGAGCTGCAGATGTGGAACCCCACAGAACCAAGAGGCACCTTTGAACCTTGGAGTTAAAACCAACACTAGCATCCTGTACACACACACACATACACACACACACACACACACACACACACACACACACACACACACACACACACACACACACACACACACACACACACACACACACACACACACACACACACACACAAGCACATACAGCCTAAGACCTCCAAAATGCACAGGAATGGAGTTAAATCTGCCACTGGCATCCTGCCCACCGCATGCATACCCCCCGAAACGCACAGGATGTCACCACTACTCAGCTTCCTGTTTCAGACAAGACATAGACATATATAGGTGTTGTAGAAGATGACAGAAGATAGGAGAGGACAAGAGAGAGAGAGAGAGAGGTAGAGAGGGAGAGAGGAAGAGAAGGAGAGAGGAAGAGAGGGAGAGAGGAAGAGAGGGAGAGAGGGAGAGAGGGAGAGAGGAAGAGAGGTAGAGAGGAAGAGAGGGAGAGAGGGAGAGAGGAAGAGAGGGAGAGAGGGAGAGAGGAAGAGAGGGAGAGAGGAAGAGAGGGAGAGAGGAAGAGAGGGAGAGAGGGAGAGAGGAAGAGAGGGAGAGAGGAAGAGAGGAAGCGAGGGAGAGGGAGAGAGGGAGAGAGGAAGAGAGGGAGAGAGGGAGAGATGAACATAATGGAAATAGGGACAATTAGTTTTATGACTTTGTTTTCTGTTTTCATATATGCAGGCAGGCACTCTCTATCTCACGCATGCCACACTCACACAAATAGTAGCCGGCAAGGATATGAATGCATGAGCATAAAAAAGCCTTTTTCGATGTACTGATTCCATGGCACATGGTTTATGAACTGATACACAAAATGATGCTAGATTCAAAACCTAGAAATTTTCAATTTAAATTATTATACAACATTCTTGCAACCAATATAATGTTATTTATATGGGGGATACAACCTTCCCAGCTCTGCAGGTTTTGCTGCGAAGAGACAGAATCATTTGATAATTTGTTTTGGTACTGTCTCTGTAGCTCAGCTGGTAGAGCACGGCGCTTGTAACGCCAAGGTAGTGGGTTCGATCCCCGGGACCACCCATACACAAAAATGTATGCACACATGACTGTAAGTCGCTTTGGATAAAAGCGTCTGCTAAATGGCATATTATTATTATACAGTGCCTTGCAAAAGTATTCATCCCCCTTGGCGTATTTCCTATTTTGTTGCATTACAACCTGTAATTTAAATGGATTTTATTTGGATTTCATATAATGGACATACACCAAATTGGTGAAGTGAAATGAAAAAAGTAACTTTTTTCAAATAATTCAAAAAAATAAATAACGGAGAAGTGGTGCGTGCATATGTATTCACCCCCTTTGCTATGAAGCCCCTAAATAAGATCTGGTGCAACCAATTACCTTCAGAAGTCACATAATTAGTTAAATAAAGTCCACCTGTGTGCAATCTAAGTGTCACATGATCTCAGTATATATACACACCTGTTCTGAAAGGCCCCAGAGTCTGCAACACCACTAAGCAAGTGGCACCACCAAGCAAGCGGCACCATGAAGACCAAGGAGCTCTCCAAACAAGTCGTAGATAGCTTGCTTGGTGGTGCCACTTGCTTAGTGGTGTTGCAGACTCTGGGGCCTTTCAGAACAGGTGTATGTCCATTACATGAAATCCAACTAAAAATCCATTTAAATTACAGGTTGTAATGCAACAAAATAGGAAAAACGCCAAGGGGGATGAATACATTTGCAAGGGAAGCCACAATCAATCTGCAATATTAAAGATATCATCCCCCCCCCCAAAAAAAGGCACTAAATTACCCATCAGCATGGTCAGGGTCATATATTTTCTGATTCCTCTCTGGAGTATAGTTGGCATGTAGTATAGAGCAGGGCAGAGAGGAGGCTTCCTTTAACACTCAGTCTGTCTGTCACCACATGTGATGAAGTGATATGAACTCCCTCAGCAATCCTCAGTCAACAAGATGTGTATAACTCACAAAGCCTATTAAAGCTATGCAGCCTCTCCACACATTAAAGACAACTATAGTCTCGCTCACTGTGGCTAGAACACAATCATAAACGTTTAGTCACCAAAGTGGTAAAGGTTGAGTCTGTGAAAAAAACACATCAAGGTTCAAACTCATAAAAATTTTTGATCTTAAAACATAGACGCTGGATCAGTGTTTGTTTATAATGCAATCGATCCCATGTGGTCCTATGGGTGTCCTAAATGACACCGTATTCCCTATGTAGTTCACTACTTTTGACCAGAGCTCTAGGAAAGTAGTGCACTACAAGGGAAATAGGCTGCCATTTGGGATGCAGCCCTACAGTGTATCAGGAAGCCGAGGGGCATCGTTGTTACAGTAACCTGATCGTATAAAAGATGAAGCAACATGTTCATTAATTATTCAGTACCAGGAGCGACTCCTGTGTGAACATTTTCTGTTTTTCTTTGTCTTTCCCAACCAGTTGCTCCAGTTAAGCTCCTGAAACAATTGTTTCATGCTTCTGTATCAGGAGCTTAACTGGAGCGACTGAGTGGGAAAGACAATAAAATAAATAAAATGTTCACCCAAGTTTTTCACACATAAAAGAACAAGATGTCCTCTAACATACAGTAAAGCAGTGAAGGAACGTCAACATCCTCTGTGTCCTTCTGTCGCTAACCGATCATCAGAGCCCTCTCTCTAATCGTCACCATGGAGGCTAACGAGGGTTTCTATACTGGTGTGTCCAGGTTGATGAGAAGGGCTTCATCTCCTCTGTGTCCCTCTCTTCTCCTCCTCTTCCTCTCCTCCTCCTCCTCCTCCTCCTCCTCCTCCTCCTCCTCCTCGTCCTCTCCTCCTCCTCCTCCTCCTCCTCCTCCTCCTCCTCCAGTGAGTAGATCTTCTTTACATTAGGGAGCAGCAGTGTGACAGTTAGAGAGATAATACTACAGGAACCCATTACGTGGTGGTGGGGATTTCATAGGGAAGGAGTCATGTGTAGCAAATATTTCAGCTTTTATTTTTACATTGGTTTTTATTTGTTTTTTTCTTCCTGTAAAGCACATTAAGTTGCATTCCATATCTGAAATGTGCTGTATAAAACAAGCTTGATTTGATGTGTGGACCATGGTCACGTTCAGTATGGCATACAATACACAATGGTTCTCCTACCTACACAGATTTAGTAACGTTTTATTTTTTGCTCCCTTCAAGACCTTAAAATGGGTTCACACACACAAACAGACGCATTTACCTGATTTCTGCCTAATATTTAAGACGTTGGTTTCTCCTGTGGGAGACCGCGGTTCAGATCCCACCTGTGACATCTACATTGTTTCTACAGCACATTCTCATCACAATATAGCAGTACTGCTGTCTCTGGCTCATGGCTCAGTCTCCATTGAGCCAGGACGGGTGGTTCCCAGGACACATTAGTCAGACTGTCACTTAGTGAGGGGTTAGAGGGGGCACACAGGGTCAGGAGGAGAGTGAGGAAGGACTGGTGTGTCTTCAGGTAATGGGGGAAGATTTGATTGACTCTATTCCTCAAAGGGTTTACCACACACACACACACACACACACACACACACACACACTGGGCTGATCTGATATCCATCTACTGGCTGATTAAATGAAGGATGACTGTTGTTGCCCAATGAGGGGTCAGACAGTGGACACATACACAGACAGTGGCCATGTTATTTCAACCTCGTTGACCCTGTCTGTAGAGACTCAGAATCCTTCATGATTTGGCTGTTTGGTTGGTTGGTAGCAGACTTGGGTTCAATTAGTACTGGTTTTCTTTCATATACATTATCGGTGCTTGATTGAGCTTGCCTGGCGCAATGGAACCAAGAGAATAGTCCCAAAAGTGCATGGAATAGTCCCAGCCCATCTGGCAGTCCAGTCTGGATCAATCAATCAACTCAAAGCATTTGAAAGAAATTAGATACTATTTGAACCCATGTCTGGTTGGTAGCTGTGGTGGAGGTGCTGGGGAGTAGCCTACTAGGGAGCGGGTAGCTTACTAGTTTTTTCCCCTCTACTCATCTCTACTCTTCTCTACTCTTATCTACTACTCCCCAGCCTCCTCTACTCCTCTCTACTCTCTACTCCTCTCTACTCCTCTCTACTACTCTATACCCCTCTCTACCCCCCTCTACTCCCCTCTACTCCCCTCTACTCCCCTCTACTCCTCTCTACTCCTCTCTACTCCTCACTACTCCCCTCTACCCCTCTCTACTCCTCTCTACTCCCTTCTAGCCCTCTCTACTCCTCTCTATTCCTCTCTACTCCTCTCTACTCCCCTCTACTCCTCTCTATTCCCCTCTACTCCTCTACTAGTCTCTACATCTCTCTACTCCCCTCTACCCCTCTCTACTCCTCTCTACTACTCTCTACTCCTCTCTACTCCTCTCTACTCCTCTCTACTACTCTCTACCCCTCTCTACTCCCTTCTACTCCTCTCTACCCCTCTCTACCATTCTCTACCCCTCTCTACTCCTCTCTACTCCTCTCTACCTCTCTCTACTCCCCTCTACCCCTCTCTAAACCCCTCTACTCCCCTCTACTCCCCTCTACTCCTCTCTACTCCCCTCTTCTCCTCTCTACTCCCCTCTACACCTCTCTACTGCCCTCTACTCCTCTCTACTACTCTCTACTCCTGTCTACTCCTCACTACTCCCCTCTACTCCTCTCTATTCCTCTCTACTCCTCTCTACTCCCCTCTACTCCTCTCTATTCCCCTCTACTCCTCTCTACTAGTCTCTACTTCTCTCTACTCCCCTCTACCCCTCTCTACCACTCTCTACTCCTCTCTACTCCTCTCTACCAAACTCTACTCCCCTCTACTCCTCTCTACCCCTCTCTACTCCCCTCTATTCCCCTCTACTCCCCTCTCCTCCTCTCTACTCCCCTCTACCCCTCTCTACCCCTCTCTACTCCTCTCTACTCCTCTCTACTCCCCTCTGCTCCTCTCTGCTCCCCTTTGCTCCCCTCTACTCCCCTCTACTCCTCTCTACTCCTCTATACACCTCTCTAATCCCCTCTACTCCTCTCTACTCCTCTCTACTCCCCTCTACCCCACTCTACTCCCCTCTACCCCCTCTACTCCTCTCTACTCCTCTCTACTCCCCTCTACTCCTCTCTACTCCCCTCTACTCCTCTCGACTCCTCTCTACTCCTCTCTACTCCCCTCTACCCCCCTTCTACTCCTCTCTACTCCTCTCTACCCCTCTCTACCCCTCTCTACTCCTCTCTACTCCTCTCTACTCCCCTCTACTCCTCTCTGCTCCCCTTTGCTCCCCTCTACTCCCCTCTACTCCTCTCTACTCCTCTCTACTCCTCTCTAATCTCCTCTAATCCTCTCTACTCCCTTCTACTCCCCTCTACTCATATCTACTCCTCTCTACTTCTCTCTACTCCCCTTTACCCCCCTCTACTCCTCTCTACTCCTCTCTACTCCCCTCTACTCCTCTCTACTCCCCCCTACTCCCCTCTACCCCCCTCTACTCCTCTCTACTCCCCTCTACTCATCTCTACTCTTCTCTACTCCTATCTACTACTCCCCACCCCCCTCTACTCCTCTCTACTCTCTACTCCTCTCTACTCCTCTTTACTACTCTATACCCCTCTCTACCCCCCTCTACTCCCCTCTACTCCCCTCTACTCCCCTCTACTCCTCTCTACTCCTCTCTACTCCTCACTACTCCCCTCTACCCCTCTCTACTCCTCTCTACTCCCTTCTAGCCCTCTCTACTCCTCTCTATTCCTCTCTACTCCTCTCTACTCCCCTCTACTCCTCTCTATTCCCCTCTACTCCTCTCTACTAGTCTCTACATCTCTCTACTCCCCTCTACCCCTCTCTACCACTCTCTACTCCTCTCTACTCCTCTCTACCAATCTCTACTCCCCTCTACTCCTCTCTACCCCTCTCTACTCCCCTCTAATCCCCTCTACTCCCCTCTCCTCCTCTCTACTCCCCTCTACTCCCTTCTACTCCTCTCTACTCCCCTCTACCCCTCTTTACACCTCTCTACTACTCTCTAATCCTCTCTACTCCTCTCTACTACTCTCTACCCTCTCTACTCCCCTCTACTCCTCTCTACCCCTCTCTACCTCTCTCTACTCCCCTTACTCCTCTCTACTCCTCTCTACTCCCCTCTACTCCTCTCTACTCCTCTCTACTCCCCTCTACTCCTCTCTACTACTCTCTACTCCTCACTACTACTCTCTACTCCTCTCTACTACTCTCTACCCCTCTCTACTCCTCTCTACTCCCCTCTACTCCCCTCTACTCCTCTCTACTCCCCTCTACTCCCCTCTACTCCCCTCTACCCCCCTCTACCCCTCTCTACTCCTCTCTACTCCCCTTTACTTCCCTCTACTCCTCTCTACTCCTCTCTACTACTCTCTACCCCTCTCTACTCCTCTCTACTCCCATCTAATCCCCTCTACTCCTCTCTACTCCTCTCTACTACTCTCTACTCTCTCCTCCTCTCTACTCCTCTCTACCCCCTCTACTCCTCTCTACTCCCCTCTACTCCCCTCTACTCATCTCTACTCCTCTCTCCTCCTCTAAACTCCCCTCTACCCCCCTCTACTCCTCTCTACTCCCCTCTACTCCTCTCTCCTCCTCTCTACTCCTCTCTACCCCTCTCTACTCCCCTCTACCCCCCTCTACCCCTCTCTACTCCTCTCTACTCCCCTTTACTCCCCGCTACTCCTCTCTACCCCTCTCTACTCCTCTCTACCTCTCTCTACTCCCCTTACTCCGCTCTACTCCTCTCTACTCCACTCTACTCCTCTCTACTACACTCTACTCCTCACTACTACTCTCTACCCCTCTCTACTCCCCTCTACTCCTCTCTACTCCTCTCTACTCCCCTCTACTCTCCTCTACTCCTCTCTACTACTCTCTACTCCTCTCTACTACTCTCTACCCCTCTCTACTCCCCTCTACTCCACTCTACTCCTCTCTACTCCTCTCTACTCCCCTCTACTCCTCTCTACTCCTCTCTACAAGTCTCCACCCCCCTCTACTCCTCTCTACTCCTCTCTACTCCTCTGTACTCCTCTCTACTCCTCTCTACTCCACTACTCCCTCTACTAAGCTCTACTCCTCTCTACTCCTCTCTACTCCTCTCTACTCCTCTCTACTCCCCTCTACTCCTCTCTACTCCTCTCTACTACTCTCTAAAAGTCTCCACCCCCTCTACTCCTCTCTACTCCTCTCTACTCCTCTCTACCCCTCTCTACTCCCCTCTACTCCCCTCTACTCCTCTCTACTCCCCTCTACCCCTCTCTACTCCTCTATACTCTTCTCTACTCCCCTCTACTCCTCTCTACTCCCCTCTACCCCTCTCTACTCCTCTCTACTCCTCTCTACTCCTCTCTACTACTCTCTACCCCTCTCTACTCCCCTCTACTCCTCTCTACCCCTCTCTACTCCTCTATACTCTTCTCTACTCCCCTCTACTCCTCTCTACTCCCCTCTACCCCTCTCTACTCCTCTCTACTCTTCTCTACTCCCCTCTACTCCTCTCTACTCCCCTCTACTCCACTCTACTCCTCTCTACTCCTCTCTACTCCCCTCTACTCCTCTCTACTCCTCTCTACAAGTCTCCACCCCCCTCTACTCCTCTCTACTCCTCTCTACTCCTCTGTACTCCTCTCTACTCCTCTCTACTCCACTACTCCCTCTACTAAGCTCTACTCCTCTCTACTCCTCTCTACTCCTCTCTACTCCTCTCTACTCCCCTCTACTCCTCTCTACTCCTCTCTACTACTCTCTAAAAGTCTCCACCCCCTCTACTCCTCTCTACTCCTCTCTACTCCTCTCTACCCCTCTCTACTCCCCTCTACTCCCCTCTACTCCTCTCTACTCCCCTCTACCCCTCTCTACTCCTCTATACTCTTCTCTACTCCCCTCTACTCCTCTCTACTCCCCTCTACCCCTCTCTACTCCTCTCTACTCCTCTCTACTCCTCTCTACTACTCTCTACCCCTCTCTACTCCCCTCTACTCCTCTCTACCCCTCTCTACTCCTCTATACTCTTCTCTACTCCCCTCTACTCCTCTCTACTCCCCTCTACCCCTCTCTACTCCTCTCTACTCTTCTCTACTCCCCTCTACTCCTCTCTACTCCCCTCTACCCCTCTCTACTCCTCTCTACTACTCTCTACTCCTCTCTACTCCTCTCTACTCCTCTCTACTACTCTCTACCCCTCTCCACTCCCCTCTACTCCTCTCTACCCCTCTCTACCATTCTCTACCCCTCTCTACTCCACTCTACTCCTCTCTACTCCCCTCTTCTCCTCTCTACTCCCCTCTACACCTCTCTACTGCCCTCTACTCCTCTCTACTACTCTCTACTCCTGTCTACTCCTCACTACTCCCCTGTACTCCTCTCTATTCCTCTCTACTCCTCTCTACTCCCCTCTACTCCTCTCTATTCCCCTCTACTCCTCTCTACTAGTCTCTACTTCTCTCTACTCCCCTCTACCCCTCTCTACCACTCTCTACTCCTCTCTACTCCTCTCTACCAATCTCTACTCCCCTCTACTCCTCTCTACCCCTCTCTACTCCCCTCTATTCCCCTCTACTCCCCTCTCCTCCTCTCTACTCCCCTCTACTCCCCTCTACTCCTCTCTACTCCCATCTACCCCTCTCTACTCCTCTCTACTACTCTCTAATCCTCTCTACTCCTCTCTACTACTCTCTACCCTCTCTACTCCCCTCTACTCCTCTCTACCCCTCTCTACCTCTCTCTACTCCCCTCTACTCCTCGCTACTCCTCTCTACTCCCCTCTACTCCTCTCTACTACTCTCTACTCCTCACTACTACTCTCTACTCCTCTCTACTACTCTCTACCCCTCTCTACTCCTCTCTACTCCCCTCTACTCCCCTCTACTCCTCTCTACTCCCCTCTAATCCCCTCTACCCCCCTCTACCCCCCTCTACCCCTCTCTACTCCTCTCTACTCCCCTCTACTTCCCGCTACTCCTCTCTACTCCTCTCTATTACTCTCTACCCCTCTCTACTCCTCTCTACTCCCATCTACTCCCCTCTACTCCCCTCTACTCCCGTCTACTCCTCTCTACTCCCCTCTACTCCTCTCTACTCCCCTCTACTCCTCTCTACTCCCCTCTACTCCTCTCTACTCCTCTCTACCTCTCTCTACTCCTCTCTACTCCCCTCTACTCCTCTCTACTACTCTCTACTCCTCACTACTACTCTCTACCCCTCTCTACTCCCCTCTACTCCTCTCTACTTCTCTCTACTCACCTCTACTCCCCTCTACTCCTGTCTACTACTCTCTACCCCTCTCTACTCCCCTCTACTCCACTCTACTCCTCTCTACTCCTCTCTACTCCCCTCTACTCCTCTCTACTCCTATCTACAAGTCTCCACCCCTCTCTACTCCTCTCTACTCCTCTCTACCTCTCTCTCCTCCCCTCTACCCCTCTCTAAACCCCTCTACTCCCCTCTACTCCCCTCTACTCCTCTCTACTCCCCTCTACTCCACTCTACTCCTCTCTACTCCCCTCTTCTCCTCTCTACTCCTCTCTACTCCTCTCTACTCCCCTCTACTCCTCTCTACTCCTCTCCACTACTCTCTACAAGTCTCCAACCCCCCTCTACTCCTCTCTACTCCTCTCTACTCCTCTCTACCCCTCTCTACTCCCCTCTACTCCCCTCTACTCCTCTCTACTCCCCTCTACCCCTCTCTACTCCTCTATACTCTTCTCTACTCCTCTCTACTACTCTCTACTCCTCTCTACTCCTCTCTACTCCTCTCTACTACTCTCTACCCCTCTCTACTCCCCTCTACTCCTCTCTACCCCTCTCTACCATTCTCTACCGCTCTCTACTCCTCTATACTCCTCTCTACCTCTCTCTACTCCCCTCTACTCCCCTCTACTCCTCTCTACTCCCCTCTACCCCTCTCTACTCCTCTATACTCTTCTCTACTCCCCTCTACTCCTCTCTACTCCCCTCTACCCCTCTCTACTCCTCTCTACTACTCTCTACTCCTCTCTACTCCTCTCTACTCCTCTCTACTACTCTCTACCCCTCTCTACTCCCCTCTACTCCTCTCTACCCCTCTCTACCATTCTCTACCGCTCTCTACTCCTCTATACTCCTCTCTACCTCTCTCTACTCCCCTCTACCCCTCTCTAAACCCCTCTACTCCCCTCTACTCCCCTCTACTCCTCTCTACTCCCCTCTACTCCACTCTACTCCTCTCTACTCCCCTCTTCTCCTCTCAACTCCCCTCAACACCTCTTTACTGCCCTCTACTCCTCTCTACTACTCTCTACTCCTGTCTACTCCTCACTACTCCCCTCTACTCCTCTCTATTCCTCTCTACTCCTCTCTACTCCCCTCTACTCCTCTCTATTCCCCTCTACTCCTCTCTACTAGTCTCTACTTCTCTCTACTCCCCTCTACCCCTCTCTACCACTCTCTACTCCTCTCTACTCCTCTCTACCAATCTCTACTCCCCTCTACTCCTCTCTACCCCTCTCTACTCCCCTCTATTCCCCTCTACTCCCCTCTCCTCCTCTCTACTCCCCTCTACTCCCCTCTACTCCTCTCTACTCCCATCTACCCCTCTCTACTCCTCTCTACTACTCTCTAATCCTCTCTACTCCTCTCTACTACTCTCTACCCTCTCTACTCCCCTCTACTCCTCTCTACCCCTCTCTACCCCTCTCTACCTCTCTCTACTCCCCTCTACTCCTCGCTACTCCTCTCTACTCCCCTCTACTCCTCTCTACTACTCTCTACTCCTCACTACTACTCTCTACCCCTCTCTACTCCCCTCTACTCCTCTCTACTCCTCTCTACTCCTCTCTACTCCCCTCTACTCCTCTCTACTCCTATCTACAAGTCTCCACCCCTCTCTACTCCTCTCTACTCCTCTCTACCTCTCTCTACTCCCCTCTACCCCTCTCTAAACCCCTCTACTCCCCTCTACTCCCCTCTACTCCTCTCTACTCCCCTCTACTCCACTCTACTCCTCTCTACTCCCCTCTTCTCCTCTCTACTCCCCTCTACACCTCTCTACTGCCCTCTACTCCTCTCTACTACTCTCTACTCCTGTCTACTCCTCACTACTCCCCTCTACTCCTCTCTATTCCTCTCTACTCCTCTCTACTCCCCTCTACTCCTCTCTACTACTCTCTACTCCTCACTACTACTCTCTACCCCTCTCTACTCCCCTCTACTCCTCTCTACTCCTCTCTACTCCTCTCTACTCACCTCTACTCCTCTATACTCCTATCTACAAGTCTCCACCCCTCTCTACTCCTCTCTACTCCTCTCTACCTCTCTCTACTCCCCTCTACCCCTCTCTAACCCCTCTACTCCCCTCTACTCCCCTCTACTCCTCTCTACTCCCCTCTACTCCACTCTACTCCTCTCTACTCCCCTCTTCTCCTCTCTACTCCCCTCTACACCTCTCTACTGCCCTCTACTCCTCTCTACTACTCTCTACTCTTGTCTACTCCTCACTACTCCCCTCTACTCCTCTCTATTCCTCTCTACTCCTCTCTACTCCCCTCTACTCCTCTCTATTCCCCTCTACTCCTCTCTACTAGTCTCTACTTCTCTCTAATCCCCTCTACCCCTCTCTACCACTCTCTACTCCTCTCTACTCCTCTCTACCAATCTCTACTCCCCTCTACTCCTCTCTACCCCTCTCTACTCCCCTCTATTCCCCTCTACTCCCCTCTCCTCCTCTCTACTCCCCTCTACTCCCCTCTACTCCTCTCTACTCCCCTCTACCCCTCTCTACTCCTCTCTACTACTCTCTAATCCTCTCTACTCCTCTCTACTACTCTCTACTCCTCTCTACTCCCCTCTACTCCCCGTTACTCCTCTCTACTCCTCTCTATTACTCTCTATCCCTCTCTACAACCCCTCTACTCCTCTCTACTCCTCTCTACTCCCCTCTACTCCCCCTCTACTCCTGTCTACTACTCTCTACTCCTCTCTACTCCCCTCTACTCCTCTCTACTCCCCTCTACCCCTCTCTACTCCTCTATACTCTTCTCTACTCCCCTCTACTCCTCTCTACTCCCCTCTACCCCTCTCTACTCCTCTCTACTACTCTCTACTCCTCTCTACTCCTCTCTACTCCTCTCTACTACTCTCTACCCCTCTCTACTCCCCTCTACTCCTCTCTACCCCTCTCTACCATTTTCTACTCCTCGCTACTCCTCTCTAATCCTCTCTACTCCCCTCTACTCCTCTCTACACCTCTCTACCTCTCTCTACTCCCCTCTACTCCTCTCTACTCCCCCCTACTCCCCTCTACTCCTCTCTACTCCCCCTACCACCCTCTCCCTCTCTACTCCTCTCTACTCTCTCTACTCCTCTCTACTCCTCTCTACTCTACCCCTCTCTACTCCCCTCTACTCCTTTCTACCCCTCTCTACCATACTCTACCCCTCTCTACTCCTCTCTACTCCTCTCTACCTCTCTCTACTCCCCTCTACCCCTCTCTAAACCCCTCTACTCCCCTCTACTCCCCTCTACTCCTCTCTACTCCCCTCTACTCCACTCTACTCCTCTCTACTTCCCTCTTCTGATCTCTACTCCCCTCTACACCTCTCTACTGCCCTCTACTCCTCTCTACTACTCTCTACTCCTGTCTACTCCTCACTACTCCCCTCTACCCCTCTCTACTCCTCTCTACTCCTCTCTACTCCCTTCTAGCCCTCTATACTCCTCTCTATTCCCCTCTACTCCTCTCTACTCCCCTCTACCCCTCTCTACTCCTCTCTACTCCTCTCTACTCCTCTCTACTACTCTCTACCCCTCTCTACTCCCCTCTACTCCTCTCTACCCCTCTCTACTCCTCTATACTCTTCTCTACTCCCCTCTACTCCTCTCTACTCCCCTCTACCCCTCTCTACTCCTCTCTACTCTTCTCTACTCCCCTCTACTCCTCTCTACTCCCCTCTACCCCTCTCTACTCCTCTCTACTACTCTCTACTCCTCTCTACTCCTCTCTACTACTCTCTACCCCTCTCTACTCCCCTCTACTCCTCTCTACCCCTCTCTACTCCTCTATACTCTTCTCTACTCCCCTCTACTCCTCTCTACTCCCCTCTACCCCTCTCTACTCCTCTCTACTCTTCTCTACTCCCCTCTACTCCTCTCTACTCCCCTCTACCCCTCTCTACTCCTCTCTACTACTCTCTACTCCTCTCTACTCCTCTCTACTCCTCTCTACTACTCTCTACCCCTCTCCACTCCCCTCTACTCCTCTCTACCCCCTCTACCATTCTCTACCCCTCTCTACTCCTCTCTACTCCTCTCTACCTCTCTCTACTCCCCTCTACCCCTCTCTAAACCCCTCTACTCCCCTCTACTCCCCTCTACTCCTCTCTACTCCCCTCTACTCCACTCTACTCCTCTCTACTCCCCTCTTCTCCTCTCTACTCCCCTCTACACCTCTCTACTGCCCTCTACTCCTCTCTACTACTCTCTACTCCTGTCTACTCCTCACTACTCCCCTGTACTCCTCTCTATTCCTCTCTACTCCTCTCTACTCCCCTCTACTCCTCTCTATTCCCCTCTACTCCTCTCTACTAGTCTCTACTTCTCTCTACTCCCCTCTACCCCTCTCTACCACTCTCTACTCCTCTCTACTCCTCTCTACCAATCTCTACTCCCCTCTACTCCTCTCTACCCCTCTCTACTCCCCTCTATTCCCCTCTACTCCCCTCTCCTCCTCTCTACTCCCCTCTACTCCCCTCTACTCCTCTCTACTCCCATCTACCCCTCTCTACTCCTCTCTACTACTCTCTAATCCTCTCTACTCCTCTCTACTCCTCTCTACTACTCTCTACCCTCTCTACTCCCCTCTACTCCTCTCTACCCCTCTCTACCTCTCTCTACTCCCCTCTACTCCTCGCTACTCCTCTCTACTCCCCTCTACTCCTCTCTACTACTCTCTACTCCTCACTACTACTCTCTACTCCTCTCTACTACTCTCTACCCCTCTCTACTCCTCTCTACTCCCCTCTACTCCCCTCTACTCCTCTCTACTCCCCTCTAATCCCCTCTACCCCCCTCTACCCCCCTCTACCCCTCTCTACTCCTCTCTACTCCCCTCTACTCCCCGCTACTCCTCTCTACTCCTCTCTATTACTCTCTACCCCTCTCTACTCCTCTCTACTCCCATCTACTCCCCTCTACTCCCCTCTACTCCCGTCTACTCCTCTCTACTCCCCTCTACTCCTCTCTACTCCCCTCTACTCCTCTCTACTCCCCTCTACTCCTCTCTACTCCTCTCTACCTCTCTCTACTCCTCTCTACTCCCCTCTACTCCTCTCTACTAGTCTCTACTTCTCTCTACTCCCCTCTACCCCTCTCTACCACTCTCTACTCCTCTCTACTCCTCTCTACCAATCTCTACTCCCCTCTACTCCTCTCTACCCCTCTCTACTCCCCTCTATTCCCCTCTACTCCCCTCTCCTCCTCTCTACTCCCCTCTACTCCCCTCTACTCCTCTCTACTCCCCTCTACCCCTCTCTACTCCTCTCTACTACTCTCTAATCCTCTCTACTCCTCTCTACTACTCTCTACTCCTCTCTACTCCCCTCAACTCCCTGTTACTCCTCTCTACTCCTCTCTATTACTCTCTATCCCTCTCTACTCCCCTCTACTCCTCTCTACTCCTCTCTACTCCCCTCTACTCCCCTCTACTCCTGTCTACTACTCTCTACTCCTCTCTACTCCCCTCTACTCCTCTCTACTCCCCTCTACCCCTCTCTACTCCTCTATACTCTTCTCTACTCCCCTCTACTCCTCTCTACTCCCCTCTACCCCTCTCTACTCCTCTCTACTACTCTCTACTCTACTCCTCTCTACTCCTCTCTACTACTCTCTACTACTCTCTACCCCTCTCTACTCCCTCTACTCCTCTCTACCCCTCTCTACCATTTTCTACTCCTCGCTACTCCTCTCTAATCCTCTCTACTCCCCTCTACTCCTCTCTACACCTCTCTACCTCTCTCTACTCCCCTCTACTCCTCTCTACTCCCCCCTACTCCCCTCTACTCCTCTCTACTCCCCCCTACTCCCCTCTACTCCTCTCTACTACTCTCTACCCCTCTCTACTCCCCTCTACTCCTTTCTACCCCTCTCTACCATTCTCTACCCCTCTCTACTCCTCTCTACTCCTCTCTACCTCTCTCTACTCCCCTCTACCCCTCTCTACTCCCCTCTACTCCCCTCTACTCCTCTCTACTCCCCTCTACTCCACTCTACTCCTCTCTACTTCCCTCTTCTGATCTCTACTCCCCTCTACACCTCTCTACTGCCCTCTACTCCTCTCTACTACTCTCTACTCCTGTCTACTCCTCACTACTCCCCTCTACCCCTCTCTACTCCTCTCTACTCCTCTCTACTCCCTTTTAGCCCTCTATACTCCTCTCTATTCCTCTCTACTCCTCTCTACTCCCTCTACTCCTCTCTATTCCCCTCTACTCCTCTCTACTAGTCTCTACTTCTCTCTACTCCCCTCTACCCCTCTCTACCACTCTCTACTCCTCTCTACTCCTCTCTACCAATCTCTACTCCCCTCTACTCCTCTCTCTACCCCTCTCTACTCCCCTCTATTCCCCTCTACTCCCCTCTCCTCCTCTCTACTCCCCTCTACTCCCCTCTACTCCTCTATACTCCCCTCTACCCCTCTCTACTCTCTCTACTACTCTACTCTCTACTCCTCTCTACTACTCTCTACTACTCTCTCCTCTACTCCCCTCTACTCCTCTCTACCCCTCTCTACCTCTCTCTACTCCCATCTACTCCTCTCTACTCCTCTCTACTCCCCTCTACTCCTCTCTACTACTCTACTCCCCTCTACTCCTCTCTACTACTCTCTACTCCTCACTACTACTCTCTACTCCTCTCTACTACTCTCTACCCCTCTCTACTCCCCTCTACTCCTCTCTACCCCTGTCTACTCCTCTATACTCTTCTCTACTCCCCTCTACTCCTCTCTACTCCCCTCTACCCCTCTCTACTCCTCTCTACTCTTCTCTACTCCCTCTACTCCTCTCTACTCCCCTCTACTCCACTCTACTCCTCTCTACTCCTCTCTACTCCCCTCTACTCCTCTCTACTCCTCTCTACAAGTCTCCACCCCCCTCTACTCCTCTCTACTCCTCTCTACTCCTCTGTACTCCTCTCTACTCCTCTCTACTCCACTACTCCCTCTACTAAGCTCTACTCCTCTCTACTCCTCTCTACTCCTCTCTACTCCTCTCTACTCCCCTCTACTCCTCTCTACTCCTCTCTACTACTCTCTAAAAGTCTCCACCCCCTCTACTCCTCTCTACTCCTCTCTACTCCTCTCTACCCCTCTCTACTCCCCTCTACTCCCCTCTACTCCTCTCTACTCCCCTCTACCCCTCTCTACTCCTCTATACTCTTCTCTACTCCCCTCTACTCCTCTCTACTCCCCTCTACCCCTCTCTACTCCTCTCTACTCCTCTCTACTCCTCTCTACTACTCTCTACCCCTCTCTACTCCCCTCTACTCCTCTCTACCCCTCTCTACTCCTCTATACTCTTCTCTACTCCCCTCTACTCCTCTCTACTCCCCTCTACCCCTCTCTACTCCTCTCTACTCTTCTCTACTTCCCTCTACTCCTCTCTACTCCCCTCTACCCCTCTCTACTCCTCTCTACTACTCTCTACTCCTCTCTACTCCTCTCTACTCCTCTCTACTACTCTCTACCCCTCTCCACTCCCCTCTACTCCTCTCTACCCCTCTCTACCATTCTCTACCCCTCTCTACTCCTCTCTACTCCTCTCTACCTCTCTCTACTCCCCTCTACCCCTCTCTAAACCCCTCTACTCCCCTCTACTCCCCTCTACTCCCTCTCTACTCCCCTCTACTCCACTCTACTCCTCTCTACTCCCCTCTTCTCCTCTCTACTCCCTCTACACCTCTCTACTGCCCTCTACTCCTCTCTACTACTCTCTACTCCTGTCTACTCCTCACTACTCCCCTGTACTCCTCTCTATTCCTCTCTACTCCTCTCTACTCCCCTCTACTCCTCTCTATTCCCCTCTACTCCTCTCTACTAGTCTCTACTTCTCTCTACTCCCCTCTACCCCTCTCTACCACTCTCTACTCCTCTCTACTCCTCTCTACCAATCTCTACTCCCCTCTACTCCTCTCTACCCCTCTCTACTCCCCTCTATTCCCCTCTACTCCCCTCTCCTCCTCTCTACTCCCCTCTACTCCCCTCTACTCCTCTCTACTCCCATCTACCCCTCTCTACTCCTCTCTACTACTCTCTAATCCTCTCTACTCCTCTCTACTACTCTCTACCCTCTCTACTCCCCTCTACTCCTCTCTACCCCTCTCTACCTCTCTCTACTCCCCTCTACTCCTCGCTACTCCTCTCTACTCCCCTCTACTCCTCTCTACTACTCTCTACTCCTCACTACTACTCTCTACTCCTCTCTACTACTCTCTACCCCTCTCTACTCCTCTCTACTCCCCT
>NW_028164301.1:0-7141 GCF_964263955.1 Coregonus lavaretus | reverse complement strand
CATGGGTGTCCGAGCTGTGTGCCAGTAATTTAAACAGACAGCTCGGTGCATTCAGCTTGTCAACACTTCTTACAAAAACAAGCAGTGATGACGTCAGTCTCTCTTCCACTTCGAGCCAGGAAAGATTGACATGCATATCATTAATATTAGCTCTCTGTGTCCTTTTAAGGGCCAGCCGTGCTGCCCTGTTCTGAGCCAACTGCAATTTTCCTAAGTCCCTCTTTGTGGCACCTGACCACACTACTGAACACTAGTCTAGGTGCGACAAAACTACGGCCTGTAGGACCTTCCTTGTTGATAGTGTTGTTAAGAAGGCAGCGCACCGCTTTAATATGGACAGACTTCTCCCAATCTTAACTAATTGTTGTATCAATATGTTTTGACCATGACAATTTACAATCCAGGGTTACTCCAAGCAGTTTAGTCACCTCAACTTGCTCAATTTCCACATTATTCATTACGAGATGTAGTTGGGGTTTAGGGTTTAGTGAATGATTTGTACCAAATACAATGCTATTAGTTATGGAAATATTTAGGACTAACTTATTCCTTGCAACCCATTCTGAAACTAACTGCAGCTCTTTGTTAAGTGTTTGCAGTCATTTCAGTTGCTGTAGTAGCTGACGTGTATAGTGTTGAGTCATCCACATACATAGACACACTGGCTTTACTCAAAGCCAGTGGCATGTCGTTAGTAAAGATTGAAAAAAAGTAAGGGGCCTAAACAGCTGCCCTGGGGAATTCCTGATTCTACCTGGATTATGTTGGAGAGGCTTCCATTAAAGAAAACCCTCTGTGTTCTGTTAGAAAGGTAACTCTGTATCCACAATATAGCAGGTGGTATAAAGCCATAACACATAGGTTTTTCCAGCAGTAGACTATGATCGATAATGTCAAAAGCTGCACTGAAGTCTACCAAAACAGCCCCCACAATCTTTTTATCATCAATTTCTCTCATCCAAACATCTATTTGTGTAAGTGCTGTGCTTGTTGAATGTCCTTCCCTATAAGCGTGCTGAAAGTCTGTTGTCAATTAGTTTACTGTAAAATAGCATTGTATCTGGTCAAACACAATTTTTTCCAGAAGTTTACTAAGGATTGGTTACAGGCTGATTGGTCGGCTTTTGAGCCAGTAAATTGGGCTTTACTATTCTTGGGTAACTTTTGCTGACAACACGATGGTGGTAGGCCTCATCACCGACGACGATGAGACAGCCTATAGGGAGGAGGTCAGGGACCTGGCAGTTTATGCCAAAACAACAACCTTATCCTCAACGTCAGAAAGACAAAGGAGCTGATCGTGTACTAGAGGAAATGGAAGACCTAGTACGCCCCCATCCACATCGACGGGGCTGTAGTGGAGGGGGTCGAGAGCTTCAAGTTCCTTGGTGTCCACATCACCAAGGAATTAACATGGTCCACACACACCAACACAGAGGGCATGACAACGCCTCTTCCCCTTCAGGAGGCTGAAAATATTTGGCATGGGTCCCCATATCCTCAAAAAGTTATACAGCTGCACCATCGAGAGCATCCTGACCGGTTGCATCACCACCTGGTATGGCAACTGCTCGGCAACGACCGTAAGGCGCTACAGAGGGTAGTGCGTACCGCCCAGTACATCACTGGGGGCAAGTTTCCTGGCATCCAGGACCTATATACTAGGCGGTGTCAGAGGAAGGCCCAAAGAATTGTCAAAGACTCCAGTCACCCAAATCATAGACTGTTCTCTCTGCTACCGCACGGCAAGCGGTACCGGAGCGCCAAGTCTAGGTCCAAAAGGCTCCTTAACAACTTCTACCCCCAAGCCATAAGACTGCTGAACAATTAATCAAATGGCCACCCGGACTATTTACATTGAACCCCCCCCCCCCCTCACTTTACCCCTACCTACATGTACAAATTACCTCGACCAACCTGTACCCCCGCTCATTGACTCTGTATCGGTATGATATAGCCTCATTGTTGTTATTTTATTGTGTTATTATTATTTTATTATTTTACTTAAGTAAAAACTCTATTTCTTGAATTGCATTGTTGGTTAAGGGCTTGTAAGTAAGCATTTCATGGTAAGGTCTACTACACCTGTTGTATTCGGCGCATGTGACAAATACAATGTGATTTGATTTGAAAATATTGTTTTGTATTCTATATTTATACTTTTGCATATTCAATCATGTCACTAACATACATCTAACATACATCTAACATACATCTAACATACATCTAACATACATCTAACATACATCTATGGCATTGCACCAAATTCTTGTTTCAAAAACATCTAATATGTGCTTCAGAACCAAAAAGTTACGCGTCTTGACTGTTGACAAATGACCAGTCATCAGCATTGGCTTGCAAATGCGGGCGCACATATCAAGATTAGTGAACAGAAAGCGCTTGTTTAATTCCTACATTAATAACTCAACAAAAAAAGAAATGTCCTCTCACTATCAACTGCGTTTTATTTTCAGCAAACTTAACATGTGTAAATATTTGTATGAATATAACAAGATTCAACATCTGAAACATAAACTGAACAAGTTCCACAGACATGTGACTAACAGAAGTTGAATAATGTGTCCCTGAACAAAGGGGGGGTCAAAATCAAAAGTAACAGTCAGTATCTGGTGTGGCCACCAGCTGCATTAAGTACTGCAGTGCATCTCCTCCTCATGGACTGCACCAGATTTGCCAGTTCTTGATGTGAGATGTTACCCCACTCTTCCACCAAGGCACCTGCAATTTCCCTGACATTTCTGGGGGGAATGGCCCTAGCCCTCACCCTCTGATCCAACAGGTCCCAGGCGTGCTCAATGGGATTGAGATCCGGGCTCTTCGCTGGCCATGGCAGAACACTGACATTCCTGTCTTGCAGGAAATCACGCACAGAACGAGCTGTATGGCTGGTGCCATTGTCATGCTGGAGGGTCATGTCAGGATGAGCCTGCAGGAAGGGTACCACATGAGGGAGGAGGATGTCTTCCCTGTAACGCACAGCGTTGAGATTGCCTGCAATGACAACAAGCTCAGTCTGATGATGCTGTGAGACACCGCCCCAGACCATGACGGACCCTCCACCTCCAAATCGATCCCGCTCCAGTGAACAGGCCTCGGTGTAACGCTTATTCCTTCGACGATAAACACGAATCCGACCATCACTCCTGGTGAGAAAAAAACTTGACTCGTTAGTGAAGAGCACTTTTTGCCAGTCCTGTCTGGTCCAGCGACGGTGGGTTTGTGCCCATAGGCGACGTTGTTGCCGGTGATGTCTGGTGAGGACCTGCCTTACAACAGGCCTACAAGCCCTCAGTCCAGCCTCTCTCAGCCTTTTTGCGGACAGTCTGAGCACTGCGGGAGGGATTGTGCGTTCCTGGTGTAACTCGGGCAGTTGTTGTTGCCGTCCTGTACCTGTCCCGCAGGTGTGATGTTCGGATGTACCGATCCTGTGCAGGTGTTGTTACACGTGGTCTGCCACTGTGAGGACGATTAGCTGTCCGTCCTGTCTCCCTGTATCGCTGTCTAAATTGCAATGTCACAGTACGGACATTGCAATTTATTGCCATGGCCACATCTGCAGTTCTCATGCCTCCTTGCAGCATGCCTAAGGCACGTTCACGCAGATGAGCAGGGACCCTGGGCATCTTTCTTTTTGGTGTTTTTCAGGGTCAGTAGGTCATAACTGTGACCTTAATTGCCTAACGTGAGTAAGCTGTTAGTGTCTCAACGACCGTTCCACAGGTGCATGTTCATTAATTGTTTATGGTTCATTGAACAAGCATGGGGAAACAGTGTTTAAACCCTTTACAATGAAGATCTGTGAAGTTATTTGGATTTTTTAACGAATTATCTTTGAAAGACAGGGTCCTGAAAAAGGGACGTTTCTTATTCCCATATAAAGTACTGTTTAGCAATCTGCTACGGACGCATCTTTGCCGCAACCTGGTGATTTCATTGATAATTTTCATATTTCAGATAGGCCTAGTTTAGTTATAATTATATACATCAGTGGTGGTACTGGCTCTACACTATAGCAATACAGATAGCTGTAACATTATCTTCAATACTTATGGGAAGAAGATGTAACGCATAATAATGATTATATTTGTGAGGAAGAAAAAAAAGGCTACAGACAGATCGTGATAATCAGATCACGTTTCCATCCGATCCTGCATCCTCCGCTGCATACTGGTAGGCCATATGTGACAATGACAATGTGACATGATATCCCTAGTTGATATTGACTGCAAACATGAATGACTTTCAGCTCCAAATGTAAGTGTGAAATGCAGTTTATTTCTGTATCTATGCGTTTTGAAAATGCATCACTGTTTATGGCTGTAATAACAAGCTACATGTGCACGGCGATCGTGCACGCGTTTACACTGTGCGCTCCTGCATGTGTGAGCGCGGGGGGGTCGCAAGCTTAGAACCACTCCTTTTTTGGAGTCCCAGGTTGCAGCGAATAGCTGAACAGTTGTAGGATCGGGCGCAGCGCAATCGTCACATGGTAGGGAGAGAGGAATGACATAAATTAATATGCAGCTCCAAAAAAATTGTTGGGTGATCAAGAATATGAACCGTTTACTTTGCAAGCCCACTAGCAACTGAGCATCAAGCAACAATTACTAGCACAGGTTTACTAGTCTTTTGGTAATCCAAACTTGCTTGAAATTCACAATTTACTTATGAAACTTGCATTTGGAATTTGTTGTTAAAATTAATTATTACATCATCAAAATGTGTTGTAGACTAAATAATGAAAAGGACTGTCTGGTTTATTGTCTGGTCTCAATAAATGGACAAAGATTTGTAGTTCCACAAGTCATTGCCTTGACTTGAAACTTGTGACTCGACTCGACTTGACTTACTCTTAAAAATGCACGACATGGACTCGACCCGTTCTACTTGGGACTCGACTTGAGACTCGGACCTTGTGACTTGAGACTTGCTTGTGACTCGAATAATAGTGACTTGGTCCCACATCTGGTTAGTCTATGAAGCATGTGACAAACAACATTTGATTTGTTTTGAACATTCTAGCCAATGAGAGGGCAGATAAGCATTTGAACAACAGACACAACTGCGATATAAAAAAGTTGTTCCTATAAGTTGCCGGGATACCACATGTGTCCACTTACAGTAACATTAAAATTTTTGTTGGTTGCTTTTTCTCCCCAATTGGTAGTTACAGTCTTGTCCCATCGCTGCAACTCCCCTACAGACTCGGGAGAGGCGAAGGTCGAGAGCCATGCGCCCGCCACAAGGAGTCACTAGAGCGTGAAGGGACAAGGAAATCCCGGCCGGCCAAACCCTCCCCTAACCCGGACGACGCTGGGCGCTGCCTCATGGGTCTCCCGGTCACGGCCGGCTGTGACACAGCCTGGGATCGAACCCGGGTCTGTAGTGACATCTCAAGCACTGCTAATGCAGTGCCTTAGACCGCTGCACCACTCAGGAGGCCACAAAATGTATATTCAATCAAATAAGCCTCACTTAGAAAATCAGCAATTCAATTTGATGTTATCCAAATCCGGCACTCTCTCATTGACCTCCATACAAAAAGTCCACACTTGGTCTGCTTCATGCTTTATTCTTGCGCGGAGAGGTTATGGGGCGAAGTGAGCCCTCTTGCTTCGCCTCTGCCTCTCTTGTCAGAAATACTTCAACTCATATTTAGGATAACATCTCTCTTGCTTGTATATAGCATGTAGCATCTAATCATCATCTTATTTTAGGATAACAGAGGTTCCACCAAAGATGCAAAAACTAAATCAGCTCACTCATAAAAAAATAAATATATATATATATATATTCTTTGAATGTAGGTCAGAGATAAAAGTCATCCAGGCAATCGCGCTGGAAAGAAATTCCACCTGAAGTTGAGGTGAGCGCTTTAACGGAGGCATCATCAGATTTGTAGCTAGCAGCATTGGGAATTCCCAGTTCAGGCGCTAGCTTGCTACGTAGCCGCCTAGCGTAGTGATGCAGGAGCCACCACAACACATATATAATAGAACTGACAAACATGAGCTAACCTTTTGAAGTCCTCAGGCAACGGCTCAAACAGACTCAGAGTCTGGCAGGCTTTCCCAAGGGTTGGCAACACTGTACACATTATATTATGCCAACCATAGTACAGGCAATACAGCCCCCCTGCCCCCCTGGCTTCTATTGGATTCAATTAACAATTTTGATGCCAGAGGACCTGGATCTGTTGTTGCTTTGGAGGCCTTTGTGCGTTAACTGGAAATTAAAGTAGAGTAGGGGAAAGCCTAGTTGGCATGAAACTTACCTCCATGGCGGGCACACTTGGGGCAGCAGTCTCCGGCAGGGTGAATGGGGTCTGGTCTGGGGGGCAGCTGAGAGGAGGGCAGGGTCGCGGTCCACAGGATACACTACCCCCAGAACACACACACACCCGGCACTGAGAGGCACTCCACTGGCTGTCATGCTGTGGATGGATGGTGGGGGAGGGAGGGAGGGAAAGAGAGAGAGAGAGAGAGAGAGAGAGAGAGAGAGAGAGAGAGAGAGAGAGAGAGAGAGAGAGAAATAGAAAGGGAATGATACACTAGCTGTATTCAATAACTCACTACTCCAGTGTCTCACCTTCCTAGCCCCAATCTAAAATAAACGTTGAACACAACCAGTAAATAACAACATAAATCATTATTCTGCTACTGTGCCACATAACCCACTACAGTTTCTTCTCCCGCTCCTCTCCTCCACTCTGCCCTTCACCGACCCACAGAGAGTTAGCGAAGCCTTGAAAAGGCCCAGGCAGTCCCTCTCAAAACATGAGTCCCCTGCCTCAGTAGAGCTTTGTGAAAGTGTGAAAGACACTTGATGCTTCAGCGACACCAATGGAATCCTAAAACCCCCGGCCAAAGTGGCTTGTTAGGCAGCTTGTTCTACCTAAAAAGATTGCCCGCCAGCCAGCTCTCTCTTGTTGCTCCCAAATGGTACCCTAATTGCACCCTAATCCCTACATACAGTAGTGCACTACTTTTGACAAGGGTTCTGGTCAAAAGTAGTGCACTAAACAGAGAATAGGGTGCCATTAGGGACTCAGACTATGTGTGAGATGGCGAAAGTGGAGGCTAACAAGAAAGCGATTGTGTGTTAGGATAAGAGAGAGGAG
>NW_028164302.1:42500-46141 GCF_964263955.1 Coregonus lavaretus | reverse complement strand
CAAATGCATGGTTTAAGCTTTACTCAATACCATATAAGAAGCCAAGCTTACCTCAAGCTTACCTCCTGCTAGAGAAAACACAACCACAACGGTGACTGTGAAGAGACACACACACAGGTACAGACACATGCATAAACACACACAATAACATACGCACTATACACACAAGCGCTAGCACACACACTCTACACACGTACATTGTAATATTGTTGTATGGGGGTATTATACATTTTGTATTGTAGATATGTATGTAGTGGTGTAATAATGTTATATGATGTACTGTTTTATTTTTTGTTTGATATGTAATGTGAGTGCCTTAATGTGTTTGGACCCCAGGAAGAGTAGCTGCTGCCTTGGCAGGAACTAATGGGGATCCCTAATAAATACAAATACAAATACTGTATAACATCCTGGTCCCAGGCCAGCCAGACAGCGCTGAGACCCCTAGAGGCACTGTACAACCATGTGCTGAAAATCCTGGACCCAAAAGCACAAACGGGACCATTACATCCTGAAAAGAGCATTGAACACTTCATCAGATTTGCAAATGTGAAGCTTGTGTTGAAGTGTCTCAATGGTCTTGCCCCCTAAATCCCTGACCAAACACATACAGAAGCTGCAATGGCCTGGAATTTCCACCAGAGGTGCACCAGAGGAAACTGCAGGGCCCCTTCTATATAAATATATAGATATATATAGATATAGATATAGAACATACACTGCTGGAATGTTTTAATACATTTAAAAGAAACACCAAAAACGGGTTGCTACAGCTCCAACAGTGGAATCATGTATGAACTGCTGTATGTTATCAACAGACCCATTGAGACTGTTGTACATCCATGTTGGAAATATCAGGGGTTTACTTTGTGCATCTAACTGTAAACTGACATCTCCTTTGTGGATATAATTATGATAATGTACAAAAATGTTATTTTATGTGTATTTCTTTCTTTACTTTTGTTTCCACTATAGTGCTATGCATCATACGATTATTTGTTCAATGTGTCAATGTGTTTGCACAATGTGTTTGTACTTGTCCCTATCCAAATAAAATAAAATAAACACAGTCAAGGATTTTATTAATTTTGGGTCAGTCACAGTGGTCAGGTATTCTGCCACGGTGTACTCTCTGTTTAGTGTCAGATAGCGTTCCAATTTGCTCAGTTTTTTGGTTGATTCTTTCCAGTTTGTCAAATAGTTATCTTTTTGCTTGCTGATAATTTGGTTTGGTCTAATTGTGTTGCTGTCCTGGGGCTCTGTGGGGTCTGTTTGTGTTTGTGAACAGAGCCCCAGAACCAGCTGGCAGAGGGGACTCTTCTCTAGGTTCATCTCTCTGTAGGTGATGGCTTTGTGGTGGAATGTGTGGGCATCGCTTCCTTTTAGGTGGTTGTAGAATTTAACAGCTCTTTTCTGGATTTTGCTGTGGGCCCTCTTTGGTTGGGGACAGAAGTACCAGACCATCTGCAAACAGTAGAGATTTGATTTCCGAGTCCAGTAGGGTGAGGCCGGGGGGTGCTGCAGATTGTTCTAGTGCCCTCACCAATTCATTAATATAAATGTTGAAGTGGGTGGGGCTTAAGCTGCATCCCTGTCTCACCCCATGGCCCTGAGGAAAGAAATCTGTGTGTTTACTGCCAATTTTAACTGCACACTTGTTGTTTGTGTAAATTGATTTTATAATGTCATATGTTTTTCCCCCAACACCGCTTCCATCAATTTGTATTGCAGACCCTCATGCCAAATTGAGTCAAAAGCTTTTTTGAAATCAACAAAGCATGAGAAGACTTTACTTTTGTTTTGTTTGTTTGTCAATTAGGGTGTGCAGGGTTTATACGTGGTCTGTCGTACGGTATTTTGGTAAGAAGCCAATTTGACATTTGCTCAGGACATTTGTCTCCACTTTTGTGGATTGGGGTGACCATACCTTGGTTCCAAATATTTGGGAGAATGCCAGAGCTGAGGATGATGTTGAAGAGTTTAAGAATAACCTATTTGAATTTGTGGTCTGTACATTTGATCATTTAGTTTAGTATATCATCAACACCACAGGCCTTTTTGGGTTGGAGGGTTTGTATTTTGTCCTGTAGCTCATCCAATGTATTTGGAGAATCCAGTGTGTTCTAGTAGTCTTTAATAACTGATTAAATAAAAAGATTTGTAAATTATCATAATTTTTGCTTTTTTGGGCCATTTTGGACACAGCCCAGAGAGGTGATGGAGACGAGTTGTTTTATCATCCCAGTAATGACAAAAGACAGCATCAGGCTGGTTAGGGGCTTGTTAACCGAGTCAGGTAAAGAGCTAGGGGACACAGAAAGGTTAGAGCCAGGAGACACAGAAGTAGGAGACACAGAGTTAGAGCGAAAGCAGAGAGAGAGAGAGAGAAAGAGAGAAAGAGAGAGAGAGAGAGAGAGAGAGAGAGAGAGAGAGAGAGGGAGAGAGAGCGAGAGAGGGATAGACAGGTATACTTAAACTCTTTAACATCATCCTCAGCTCTGGCATCTTCCACAATATTAGGAACCCAAGACTGAAAATGTGTCAACAGCAATCTTGGGAAAATCCTCTGCATTATCATTAACAGCAGACTTGTACATTTCCTCAGTGAAAACAATGTACTACGCAAATGTCAAATTGGTTGATGACCAAATTACCATTTGACAAAGCATGCATTCAGCCTGCACAACCTAATTGACAAACGAACAAACCAAAACAAAGGCAAATTCTTCTCATGCTTTGTTGATTTCAAAAAAGCTTCTGACTGAATTTGGCATGAGGTTCTGCTAAACAAATTGATGGAAAGCGGTGTTTGGGTAAAAACATACGACAATATAAAATCAATTTACACAAACAACAAGTGTGCGGTGAAAATTTGCAAAAAACACACATTTCTTTCCTCAGGGGGGTGAGACAGGGATGCAGCTTGGGCCCCACCCTCTTTTTGTTTTCTTCAACATATATATCAACGAACTGAAATTGGCTTTTTACCAAATTACTGTACGATAGTCCACGTATTCACCCTGCACACCCTAATTGACAAACAAACAAACCAAAACAAAGCAAAGTCTTCTCATGCTTTGTTGATTTCAAAAAAGCTTTTGACTCAATTTGGCATGAGGGTCTGCTATAAAAATTGATGGAAAGTGGGGTTGGGGGAAAAACATATGACATTATAAAATCCATGTACACAAACAACATGTGTGCGGTTAAAATTGGCAAAAAACAACAGGGCCGTGGGGTGAGACGGGGATGCAGTTTAAGCCCCACCCTCTTCAACATATATATCAACGAATTGGCGAGGGCACTAGAACAGTCTGCAGCACCCGGCCTCACCCTATTTCAATCTGAAGTCAAATGTCTACTGTTTGCTGATGATCTGGTGCTTCTGTCCCCAACCAAGGAGGGCCTACAGCAGCACCTAGATCGTCTGCACAGATTCTGTCAGACCTGGGCCCTGACAGTGAATCTCAGTAAGATCAAAATAATGGTGTCCCAAAAAAAGGTCCAGTTGCCAAGACAACAAATACAAATTCCATCTAGACACTGTTGCCCTAGAGAATACAAATAATTACACCTACCTCGGCCTAAACATCAGCACCACAGGTAACTTCCACAAGACTGTGAACGAGACAAGGCAAGAA
>NW_028164302.1:0-37500 GCF_964263955.1 Coregonus lavaretus | reverse complement strand
TCTGAATGACTGAGCCCCTCCATGCCTTCACAGGTGCTCCAAATCAGTGAAAATGACTGATCAGGTGACAAGCAGCCGGTTTGCTGCTGCACTCTGGGAAGTGTAGTTCTTTGACTCACTCCTGAGATTCAGCTCAACACCTCCCACTTGAGCTCCTGGTTTTTTCAAATCCAGAGAGGTCACACAAGCCCTTCACACCTCTGTTTGTTCTTCAATGGGAAGTAGAATGACAAGCCGTCTGACATCTCTATGAAGAATTGTGGCTGGGATTTTGGTTTGAAGCCTCTTCGTTCTTTCACCGTTTGCTCTTGTGGGCCCTTTTTTGCTGTTTGACTTTGTGATGTGAACAGGATAGCTGGGAAAAGTCTTCACAAGCACATCTCTTACGATGCCTTTGCTGTCAGCATTGACACCGACCACTCTAGCCAGCTTGTACTGTCCTCTTAGGGCGTTTTGGTCAGCCAACCAGACCACATCTCCAACAGCAACATTTCGCTCTTTGGTGTGCCATTTGTTCCTTATGAACAGATTAGGTCCAGCCAATTGGCTCCACTTCTTCCAGAAATGGCTCAACTCTGCTTGAATATGTTTAAGTCTTTTGTAAGGGTAGCCATCAAACTGGAAATCTCCAGGGTCTCCCTTTGGATTGGTACGTCCTAAAAGCAGAGAATTCGGGGTGATGTACTTTACACAGTCTTCTCTGCTTTGAGTTCTTGCATCGATGGGTCTCTCATTAGCAAGGTTGGCTGCCATGAAGAGAAAAGTTTGGAATTCTCCCCACGTGAAAACACCATCTCCACCAAGGTTGCTCAACGCCCGCTTCACTACTTTGACAGCTGCCTCTGCGGCACCATTCCTATGGGGAGAGTCTGCAGGGTGGATCTTCCATGACCATTCTGTACCATGCTTGGCAGCTGTGTCTTCAAGTTCAGACTTGTTTAGTTGGTTAAGGAATTTTTGAAGTGCGGGTTTGGCTCCCACAAAGTTAGTGCCAGGGTCTGACCAGAGTTACCTGGGGTGTCCTCTCAGTGAAGTGAACCTTTGATAGGCTAGCAGGAATCCTTCAGATGACATGTCACTCACCACTTCAGTGTGTATGGCTCGGGAAGCCATGCAGCAGAAGACTATTCCCCATACTTTGAGTCTAGTTCTCTTCTTGACCTCATCTTTCACTTCATAAGGGCCGAACAGGTCCATGGTGGTGAATTCAAAAGGTGCAGCTGGGCCTGTTCGCTCTAGAGGCAGGTCAGCCATGATTTGTTGACACTGTTTTGCCTTGTTTTTCCTGCAGACCACACAGTTGTCAACCATTTTCTTGGCAAGTCTACGGCCTTTTATTACCCAGGCTTTCTTCCTCATCCGGAAAAGGGTTCCCGCCACTCCCTCGTGGTTTGCTTTGTGGGATTCTTGTGCCAGCAGTGTAGACACCCATGCTTCAAAGGGTAAAATTGGCCCTGCTGTCTTATCTTCGTTGAATGTCTGAATTCTGCCTCCACAAACTAGCAGCCCAGAGTTCACATCTTTGTACACTGTCAGTCTGCTTAGAGTTGTGTCTGAAAAATCTGTACCTTCTTCAGCTGCGAGGAAAAGGTCTTTGAGTGCATCTTCATGTTCTTTGACAGTCAGCACAGGTTGCTTGGGTGATCTTACCTCCCTCTTTGCCTGTTTAGGGGCCCAGCCCTTCCTCTTCAGCCACTGCTTGGCTGCTAGACAAACCCAGGCAACGACTCTCACCAGTTTGGACAGGCTACTGAATCTTCTTACTTCCACAAGATCTTTAACCCAGCCAGTGGGCTTCCTTCTAAGAAGAGTTGGGTTTACCACAGGTATTCCCTCATGAGTTTCACTCTTTGGACTTTCCTGATTGCCTTGTAGGTCTTCTTTCTGCTGACTACTTCTTGCTTGAGCTCTTGTTAATGCACCTGAGAATGCCTTCCTCTGGAGCTTGTTTACACTCTCCCTGGCATGAGCTGCAACCTCTCCAGCTGATTTTATAGGCCACTCCTCCACTGGCCACTTTAGGAACTCTGGTCCATTTTGCCATGTGGAATTCTCCTTCAAATCTTCAGGAGCACCCCCTCTTGTTATGATGTCAGCTATGTTTAGATCCCCACGGATCCACCACCAGTCTTGCACTTGTCCAGCCTTCTGGATTTCACCCACTCTATTTGCAAAGAAGGTTTTGTACCCATAACTGACTCTTTGAATGGCTCCCAAGAACGTTTGACTGTCAAGTAGATGGAACCATCTCTCGATCTTCATTCGAGCATGCTTTTCCACATACTTCCTGATCCTGGCTGCGAAGACAGCACCACAGATCTCAGCTTTTACAGCTTCTCCCTTCTGATCCAGGGGTGTCAGCTTGGCTTTTGATTCAACTAATCGAACTTTAGTGCCTTGACTTGTCTCCCATCTTAAGTACATCACAGCTCCATAGGTTTTGTCACTTCCATCAGAGAATGTGATGCCCCAAGGTTTCCCTTCCCAGCCAGCTGGTGTGAGGCTCCTGTGGAATTGCACCTCTCCAAGCTGCACATATTCTTCAAAAAGCTGGATGGCTTCTTCTCTGAGGCTTTCTGAGAGAGGTTGGTTCCAGGTTTGTTGGGTTAGTTTCCCACCCCCTCCCTCTTGGAATGCTTTTCGAACAAGAATTGCTCCCTTCTGTTTGGCAGGTGTAACTAAGCCAATTGGGTCGTACAGTCCAGCCACTTGGCTTAAGAGAGCCCTCCTAGTCAGTGGGTTAGGTGTCTCAGTTCTCACCTCCTCCTTGAGAAGATTTTTTCCAACTCTCATCTTCTTTTTCCTTTTGGAAAAGTTAACTGAGGTTAACATGTAGAGCTTGTCTTCATCCATTTGGTAGCCGATACCCAAGGCTTTGTTGTCTTCGTCCCTCATTTGATTTGGAAGAATTAAGGTTTTACTTTGTGTCTTTGTTAGAACCTCCTTCTCCATTCCTTGCCTCCCACTTTGCCCTGACCGGACCCATGGTTTGAGGAAGAACCCTCCAGCTTTCAAGATCTCTTCGACATTTGCTGTGATTTTGTCAAGTTTATTCAGGTCATTTTGGGAGGTTAAGAGGTCATCCACATAACTGTCCTCTTCAATGACTCTGCGCTCATCCTCCAAGTGAAGAAAGTTGGGCAGGCGTGCTGTTTCCCTCATAGCCAATTGAGCAATGCAACCAGCAGGTCTGTCCCCAATGTTGACTCTGGTTATTGCATATTCACTTATCTCTTCATCTGGGCTGTCCCTCCAGAGGAACCTGTGAAGATGCATCTCACGCTCCTCCAGCCATACAGAGTTGTACATCTTTTTGATGTCTCCTAGAGATGCATACGTCCCTTCTCTGAACCTCAGCAAGACAGCTCTTATAGGGTTGAGAACGTCTGGTCCCTTTAGAAGAAGATCATTCATACCCACGCCTTTGTATTTCTGGCTACTATTCCATACAATACGAACCGGTGTTGTCACCGAATGAGGGTTCGGTGCCACCAGGTGGCTTACGTACCACACTGGTCCGTCCCACTCGTCCATGATTTTGTTGGTGAGTTTTATGGCTGCGCCTCGCTCGACCATTTCATGGATCTGGGTAGCATATGCGACTTTCCAGTCTGGCTCTCTGCTTAGTTGCTTTTCCATCCTTAAGAAACAAGCCTGGACTGCACTTTTGTTGTTCGGGAGAGAGGCTGGAACTACCGTCCAAGGATACTTTGCATCCCAATGTGGAGCCGGTGTGTGAGCATCCCCCTTCATGTAGGTGAGGCCTTCTTTAATGATCTCCAGTTCCCTTTCCTCTGCCAGGGTCATTTCCTTTCCTCCTGGTGGACAGTTTCCACATCGGCATCCTCCACATCTTGGCTCACATGCAGCTCCGATGCTGTCCCAGTGCCACCACTCAAGGAACTCACGGTTACTGGCAGCTGTAAATTTGGTCTGAGTCACATCCTCCTGCTGTAGCTGGGCTGTGTCAGTTGTTGGACTTGTGATTTCTTGATATTTGACAGCTGCTGTCCTCATGGAGCGAGCGAAGTGTGTTTTGGACTCATATGCTGCAACCTCCACTTCTTCAAATAAGTCGGGATGTGCGCCACCCACTGTTTTCCCCAATGGACCCTCCCACAAGACGAGGTCTCCGATGATTTTTACCCTCTGGGGAGCGAGTCTTCCCTCTCGGTGGCTAATGAGAAGTTCAACCTCTTCTGGCCTTTCCAATTCTGTAAGTTTGACTTCTGGGAAGAATTTTTTCAACTTCTCAGGTTCAATTACTTGATGCACTCTGGCGATTTCATCCAAGCCGTAGCAGACCATTTCATGAGCTCTCTCTGTCCCTTTAGGTGTCTTGACTCTGACTTTGAGGAGATACCTTTGTGTGTTCACCTCCATGGTCATACCACCAACCCCATGCACAACTAAAGTTATCTTCTCATGTCTTAACCCCAGTCTTTCAGCAGCCTTATGGGTAATGTAGTTTGTGTCTGAAGCAAGGTCAATTAAAGTCCCAATCTTCTGCCCTGCATTTGCCGTGACTTGCATCAACATCATGATGACAGGAAGTTCAGAGAGCCCATTTCTCTGCGGTAGCTCAGACTGGCCTGAAGCATCGAGTGTCACAAGAGGTGAAAGCCTTTCTGCATCGATCTGCCATTTCCTGGGAAAGTTCAGACAAGATCTCCTCTTGTTCCTCCGTTAGCTTGCTTTCACCTTTGCCGTCTTTTCCACTCTTTCTCTCTACCCCTCTTTTGACTTCTCCTTTTGGGCAGAGGAAAAAATGGTGGTCTGGGGCACCAACTTCCCTTTTACAGTCTTTGTTTCTGCATAGGAAAGTGTCTCTGCAGTATCCATCTTCATCATGGCATCCGAGACATTTTCTGCATGCTCCCAGCTTTCTCAATACAGTTTTCTTTTCAGGTAGCTTAAGTCTTTTGAACTTTCTACAGAAGAAGATTTTGTTGTTGTGCCCACTATCACCACATACACCACATACCTCATCAAGCTCTTCTTTCTTTGTGGTTTTTGTTGAGGCAATCTTTCTGTCATACTTCTTGTCCAAACGATCTGATTTCTCCACCTTCTCCACAGTTCTGAGCTGGTCGAGTCTCTCTAGTATTTCTTCTTGACTTTTCAGGAACTTCAAGAGCATGACAAAGTGGTTGTCTGATGTAACATTGTTTCTGGGTTCAACCATGAACATCACCCAGTCTCTTTTAATGAAGTCAGGCAACTTGCTTTCAATGGATCTAATTACCAGTGGGTTATTTATGGCTCCAGAGTTTCCTAACTCTGTGAGATCTGCTAGAGCCTTCTCCACTGATTGTATGAGATCAATGACCTTTCTTGGTTGGTTCCCTTTCATATGCGGCATCTTCTCCAGCTCTTCCAGGATTTCCACTATGATGGTTGACTTGTTGCCATACCTGTTCTCCAGGACTCTGAACATGTCATCGGCAGTGGTGTAGGGTGAAAGTCTGAGGTCTTTTGAGATTTTGTCATCCACACTCTCCAGGAGTTGAATTTTCTTAACTTCAGTTGATCCGGATGGCTCTCCCTGCTTTTGTAGCCTTTCCCAGTCTTTCCTCCATCTGTGATATTCTCTCTTGCTTCCATTGAAGATAGGTAGAGAGATTGGCTTGATTCTCACTATTGGTGTGGATGTTGCCGGTTGGGGTAGTAGTTTCCCTCCTGTGCCTTGCTCATTGATCGTCCGTGCAGTGGCAAATTCAGGTCTCCTCAACTCAAGCCTGTAGTAGAATGCTCTTACGTCCTTGACTCTTCCATCTAATTCGTCCTTTAATCCTACAGGGATCCATCGCTCCCATGTTGACATTGCTGAGATGGCCTCTTTTATTCTCTTGTCCAAGAGAGCGAGGTGCACTTCATAGCCCTCCAAATTGGCACTTTCCACAGGTACATCAGCCGCTTTATCATTGGCTTTTTCTGCTTCCAGGATTGCCACAAGAAGTTCACTCCTTCCATACCTCGACCACAGGTTTGTTTGAACAATGTCTCTTATCTCCGCCAACTTTGTTTCACCTTCATTTACAGATCTATCAATGTCAGCCTCTTGCTGTTCATTAAGACCTGGTTCCTTATCCTCAGTCATGTCAGCCTCCAGTCCAATCCTGTAGTCATCGTTGGCATCAAGCATCTTTCTGAAACAATCTGAAAGCTTAGCGAATTCCTCCTTTAACTCCACTTGAAGCATGCTGCTTGCTCCTCTTGAAATGAAGTTGGCTTGTCTGGTGAAGCTGCTTTTTGCAGTGGTCCTCTCCTTTTTGAGCTGCTGGACCGACTTCCCCAGGACATCTTCCGCCATCTTGACTTCCTCTGCGTCAACAGCTTATTTCTGGATCTGAAGCCGTTTATCCTCAGGGCCAGGCCGCTCCGCGTGGTTTACAACTGTCAAGTCCTCCTCTTGTTCACCATCCAAAGGACACAGGGACAACTCAAATTTCTGACTCAATCTTTTTTTTATTTTTAGTTTGCCTTCAGTTGATTGGTCTGTCCAGTAAATTTGCCAGTAAATTAGCCAGTAAATTAGCCAGTAAATTAGGTTGTAAACCTTTAAAGACAGAACAAAAAGTTACCATTTTAATTAAACATTTTAATGAACTTAACTTAGTTTAAACATTTAAATAAACATTCTAAATATCTTCAATGAATTAACCATTTACCATTGGCGTCTTTGGACTGAACCTGTGAGTGAACTTGGAGTCTTCTCTCTGAAGTTTGTTCTTCTGAATGACTGAGCCCCTCCATGCCTTCACAGGTGCTCCAAATCAGTGAAAATGACTGATCAGGTGACAAGCAGCCGGTTTGCTGCTGCACTCTGGGAAGTGTAGTTCTTTGACTCACTCCTGAGATTCAGCTCAACAGTGTATATTTTGAAAGATGGTGTCATTATCAATTATGCGCTGCTGTATTTCGCGCAGTCTTATTGCATTATTGGCAATCACCATGTTCACTATATGGGTCTCTTGCTCTGGAGTGAACATTCTTCCTCTGCCCCCAACATCTGGACGTCTAGCAATTCTGTAAAGTAACAATTTCAGTATTTTTGCATGTATGGTACTGTTGTGTTTCTCATTAGAGTATGGCAGTGCTACAAAGTAGTTACCGATTCTCATTTCGAAATGTCCTAATGATGCTTGCCACAGTGTAGCGGCTCAAATTAGGCTGAACCCGTTGGCCAGCTTCCCTCAGGGTCATCCCATGGTTGATGACATGGTCCACTATTGTAGCTCTGATGTCATCAGTTATTCTATTTCTTACTCTTCTTACCCTTCCTCTTTCCCCTCCTCGTCCTCTTCTTGCTCCTCCTTGTCCTCTTCCTCTAACTTCCTCTAACTCTCTCGCTTCTTCAACTCCACGTCCTCTTCCTCCGACTTCTTCAACTCCACGTCCTCTCCCTCGGCCTCCTCGGCCTCCTCTGATTCTCACTCTTCTCCCTCTTACTGCTCCTTCCATTGTACTCCACACAGACAGCTTACCTGTGGCTTATGTATAGTGCTTAGGCTGATTGAAAAGTGAACTAATTATCTACAACAGTTTTCACATGTGCAAGTGTGCCAGACAGTTGGCAAAATAGTGTTAATGATAGCCATACATGTGTATAATTTTGCTAGGAGTGTGTTGGAAATTTGGTAATTGAGTGTAAGCAGTGAGTTGTGTTTAAAGTTCTGCAAAAGAGTGTTGTGCAGTGAATTGTGCCTACAGTTTTGCAAAGTGTGTGTTACAAAATTGTAAACTGAGTGCAAAGCAGTGTTTGTGCTTTTAGTTTTGCAAACTCAGTGAGTGGTTTTGCTATACGTATTAATAGTTTTAGAAATTGTGCTACAAGAATCACGATTAGCGCTTAAGCATTCAGAAAAAACTGTAATAATATGCATGTCAGTCTCTCCAGGTTCAAAGTGGAGGAGAGATTGACTTCATTACTACTTGTATTTATGAGAGGTATTGACATGTTGAATGCACCGAGCTGTCTGTTTGAACTACTGGCACACAGCTCGGACACCCATGCATACCCCACAAGACATGCCACCAGAGGTCTCTTCACAGTCCCCAAGTCCAGAACAGACTATGAGAGGCGCACAGTACTACATAGAGCCATGAATTCATGGAACTCTATTCCACATCAGGTAACTGATGCAAGCAGTAAAATTAGATTTAAAAAAGAGATACAAATACACCTTATTGAACAGAAGGGACTGTGAAGCAACACAAACATAGGCACAGACACATGCACACACACACATGATAACATACGCACTATACACACACGTACAAATGGATATTGTACTGTAGATATGTGGTAGTGGTGGAGTAGGGGCCTGAGGGCACACAGTGTGTTGTGAAATCTTTGAATGTATTGTAATGTTTTAAAGATTGTATAAACTGCCTTCATTTTGCTAATGGGGATCATAATAAATACAAATACAAACACAAATACATTGCAGTAAATGGGAAAAGAAAAGTGTCAACCAATTGATGTTTACGTCAATACATTGCAGTAAATTGGAATAGATGAGTGTCACAGGGTTGACGCGTATGTCAATAGGGTTGAGGGTTAGGTTTAGGGTTAAAAACCCTAATCCTCAACCCTAACCCTAGCCTCAACCCTAACCCAAACCCTAACTCTCACTTCATCTCCACATCTTGGCTCAACCCTAACCCTAGCCATTAGTCTTACCTTAACCTCTTGTCCACATCCTGGCTCTACCCTTTCTCCAACCTCAACCCCAACCCTAACCCTAACCTAACCCTAACCCTAACCCTAACCCTAACCCTAACCCTAACCCTAGTCTTACCCTAACCTCTTGTCCACATCCTGATTCTACCCTTTCTCCAACCTCAACCCTAACCCTAACCCTAACCCTAACCCTAGTCTTACCCTAACCTCTTGTCCACATCCTGGCTCTACCATTTCTCCAACCTCAACCCTAACCCTAACCCTAACCCTAACCCTAACCCTAACCCTCAACCCTAACCCTCAACCCTAACCCTAACCCTAACCCTAACCCTAATTCTCACTTCATCTCCACATACCGGCTCCACCCTTTCTCCAACCTCAACCCCAACCCTAACCCTAACCCTAACCATAACCCTAACCTCAACCCCAACCTTAATCCTAACCCTAACCCTAACCCTAACCCTAACCCTAACCCTCAACCCTAACCCTAACCCTAACCTTAACCATAACCCTAACCCTAACCCTAACCCTCAACCCTCAACCCTAACCCTAACTCTCACTTCATCTCCACATACCGGCTCCACCCTTTCTCCAACCTCAACCCCAACCATAACCCTAACCCTAACCCTAACCTTAACCATAACCATAACCCTAACCCTAACCCTAACCCTAACCCTAACCCTAACCCTAACCCTCAACCCGAACCCTAACCCTAACTCTAACCCTAATCCTAACCCTAACCCTAACCCTAACCCTAACCCTAACCCTAACCTTAACCCTAACCCTAACCTTAACCCTAACCCTAACTCTAACCCTAACCTTAACCCTAACCTTATCCCTAACCCTATGGCTATATTTAAAGTTGAGCCAAGATGTGGAGACGAAGCTAGCGTTTTTCTAAGAGTGTATGTAGGGTTAAGGTTAGGGTCAGGGTTCGGGGAGAGTTTAGATAAACTGGGTTAGGGTTAAGGTTAGGGTCAGGGTTCGGGGAGAGTTTAGATAAACTGGGTTAGGGTTAAGGTTAGGGTCAGGGTTCGGGGAGAGTTTAGATAAACTGGGTTAGTGTTAAGGTTAGGGTCAGGGTTCGGGCCTCAACCCTAGACATAACCCTAACCATTATCCAATTAACAATTCATAAACGTGCCCCTCCCCCCCACTACATGGCAGAAAAGGTAGGCCTCACTTGAAGCCTGACCTAGAGTTAAGGTGCTTTTGATATCAGTAGAATGGTTTGCGAATAGAAACACTATGACTATGAGGTTCTAGCTGTATTAGTTATTGACATAGCCATCAGGGACTGTCATGACCCAGCATATGAAAGTCAAAAACAGTTTTGGACCTCCATTGGACACAATGGTATTGCAGTACTACTACTACTACTACTAATAATAATACATTTGAGTTTGGTCTGTAGTTGGTGAGGAGCTCAGGTTTCTTCAGTATGGGGAGTTATAGCTGCTGTTTACAAAGGAGTAGGAACAATGCAAGTTGTGAGGGATGCATTTATAATCTTGACCACAAGGGGGCAGAGAACAGGGAGGCATGGCTGAACTTAGGCAGTGGGTATGGCGTCACAACCTGGTCTCAGAGCATTTCGTATTATTCTGTACATAAATATGCAACACTCCATTTAGTATGATATGTTACGTTTCGCATGGTATGTAATAATTTGTGGATTTCCATCACCCATTTCGTATGATATGTTACGAATTGCAATTCGTATTATATGTTACGAATTTGCAAAACCTATAATATGTTACGAATTCTAGCTAGGTGCCTAGGTGGCTAACGTTAGCTAGCTTGCTAACGTTAGCTAGGCTAGGGCTGCGTTTCAAACACGTAAAAGACACACCCTCCTCCACTTACCCTCGCCTTATGCCCTTGGGGGAATCCCTGCGGTCATCTTTGCCGTCGTTCCAAACAATTAGCCAAGAAAGGGGAAGTTGGCAACATAAGCCCCTCAGCCCTCGTTTGTGATCGTATGTGAGTGTACAAGTACGTTCACTCCAGGGCCCCATATTTCAATTCGCGATGATTGTACATCCGCTAAGAAAAGTCTGCCAAAACTTAAAACCAACATCAATATGGATTAAGTCAACATAAGTAAGTAAAAACAAATGTAAATAAGTTAGAAATTGTGCTACTAATGCACATGACGGCACAAAAAAAGTATCGTAAAAAGTAATAATGTTTTTGTTCGGTTAGCTTTTGGAAATGTTAGCTAGCACATACAACTTTCCCTGACATCACACTTATAATAATTTTTTGATTTACCTGATATAATTGGATGGCTAGTATTCGATGTCTGCGGATGCGTTGTCTTCCAGCCAAGATACGAAACGCGATCATAATTGACTGTAGCGCATATAAAGAACACACAACAGCTACCGGTGGTTCCATGACGACTGAAAACACAACCGTGGGACGAACTACTGACGAATTCCCGGGCAAGGGCGGTCCATTTAAAATCAATTCATTCCTCCCTCGCCCCTTGCCCTGCAAGTGTCAACTCATCAGACGTCATGATACGTCATCAGAAGTGTCCACTTCATTTATTTGAGGGCTGAGGGGAGAGGGTGTGTCTTTTAAGTGTTTGGAACGCAGCCTAGGGGTTAGGGTTAGGGTTTAGGGTTAATGTTAGGGTTAAGTTTAGGAGTTAGGTTAAAGGGTTAAGGTTAGGGTTAGGGTTAGGGGATGGGTTAGCTAAAATGGTTAAGGTTAGGGTTAAGTGTAGATAAAAGGGTTAAGGTTAGGGTTAGGGGAAGGGTTAGCTAACATGCCAAGTAGTTGCAATGGACATTTTGGAAACACCTACTCATTCAAGGGTTTTTCTTTATCTTTACTATTTTTTACATTGCAGAATAATAGTGAAGACATCAAATCTATAAAATATATTTTATATTTGAGATTCTTCAAATAGCCAGCCTTTGCCTTGATGACAGCTTTGCATACTCTTGGCATTCTCTCAACCAGCTCATGAGGTAGTCACCTGGAATGCATTTAAATTAAGAGGTGTGCCTTGTTAAAAGTTAATTTGTGTAATTTCTTTCCTTCTTAATGCGTTTGAGCCAATCAGTTGTGTTGTGACAAGGTATACAGAAGATAGCCCTATTTGGTAAAAGACCAAGTCCATATTATGGCAAGAACAGCTCAAATAAGAAAAGCGAAACGACAGTCCATCATTACTTTAAGACATGAAGGTCAGTCATTACGGAACATTTCAAGAACTTTGAAAGTTTCTTCAAGTGCAGTCGCAAAAACCATGAAGCTCTGTGATGGACTTTGACTGGGCTGAGCGGGAACTGTGCTTCCGTAGTGGTAGGGGGGGTTAGCAGGCCAGAGGTGGATGAACGTAGTGCCCTCGTTTGGGTGTAGGTTCTGAAAGTACAGGGAAAATGCTTGGCAAACTAAGAAAGACGAAGAGGAACGTACCATCCAATAGCATTCAAACCCCAGATGGTAGCATAACAATGGATCCTTCTGAAATTAACTCAGTCTTTAAAAACATTTTATCACAAACTGTATTGATCAGAAAACAAAAGTTCAAAGGGGGATATAGACAATTTTACCAATTATAAGTGAACCAGAGAAAATTAATATAGAAACATTACCCCAGATGAACTGTTGGAGGCCATCAATAATCTACAAAATGGGAAATCTCCTGGTAATGATGGATTCCCAGTGGAATTGTATAGACACTTTCGTCCCAAATTACTTAAGTCTATGTTACTCACAACAGCTGTAGAGAAAAATGAGGTTCCCCAGTCACTATGTTTGGCTACAATCCACCTACATAAAAGAAAGATAAGGATCCAGTATCACTTCTGAATGTGGATTATAAAATCATTGCTAAGGTATTGGTTTTTCACATAGAAACAGTAATACAAAAGTTGATTCACTCTGATCAAACAGGGTTTTTATGGAGCAGGATGTCTTCAGACAATCTCAGCTGTTTTTTCAATATATAATCATACCAAGAACTTGAACGCTCCAAAAGTGGCAGTATCAATAGATGCTGAAAAAAACATTTGATAGGGTGGAATGGGCACATTTGGTGGCTGTCTTAAAAATGGTTGGTTTTGGTCTGGTATTTATTTCCTGGTTTGAGCTATTGTATAAATCCCCCAAAGCATTAATACGAACAAATGGACAGATCTCTGAGCCATTTAAGTTAACAAGAGGGACAAGATGCTCTCTGTCTGGTTATTTATTTTCATTAGCCACAGAACCCCTAGCGTCAATAACGAGAACTCATGGCTCAATCCGGGGGCACAGAGATTGGTGGAGATCAACATGTGACATCGTTATATGCGGATTACATTTTACTTTATTTACCAGAACAACAGAACATTCTCTGTCATTTGTTTTACTTCTGTTGGACACATATGGTGCTGTGTCAGGATTCAAAGTGAATCGGGAGAAAACTGAAATAATGCCCATTTCTAATTATGACATTTCAAACTTAGAAAGTACATTTAAGTGGAAATGGACAGACACATATTAAATACCTGGGTGTACTGATACCATGCAATATGGAGGAGGCATATAAAATCAATTACTCTCCCTATTTCTATGTAAGGTATGGCCAACATGATCAAAATTAATGTATTTATTCCAGACCTTGACAGTTTCAATTCCATCCAACTTTTAAAATAAAATAAATGGACTGCTCTCCAACTTTATTTGAAATGGAAAGACCTCAAGAGTCATATTGACTGTTTTACACTTTCCTTATGAAGCTGGAGGTCTTGGACTACCTCATGTGAGCGGGCGGCAGGTAGCTTAGTGGTTAAGCGGTTAAGAGCGTTGTGCCAGTAACCGAAAGGTCGCTGGTTCTAATCCCCGAGCCGACTGGGTGAAAAATCTGTCGATGTGCCCTTGAGCAAGGCACTTAAACCTAATTGCTCTGGATAAGAGCGTCTGCTACAATAAAAAATGAAGATGTATTACTGGGCTGCACAAATGTGTTCACAACGGACAGCAGATTATCCTCATGCATGGAGGAGTATCGAATCCATTAATGTACTACCCTGTGATCTAAAATAGATTCACTACTTCAGGTCCAAGACATTGAAGAAAAAAATTCTGAGGATCCAATCATTCTCAATTCCATTTGTATTTGGGAAAATGTACACCGTTGGAAAGAACTAATATCGACAGGCACCCTATTTGTAATAACCCCACCTTACCTAGAGCGTTTAATTACATTACATATTACATATTTGTCCTGTGACAAACTAAAACCATGTTGGCATAATGTACAGTATGTATATGTCATTTCATTGTGTCTAGGAACTTATATCCATCCCTCTCCGGGATTAATATTGGCGATCAATATCAGATAAAGTTTTGTGATCTAGGTCTAATTGCTGCAAATAAATGTATAGCCATCAATTGGAAAGCCTCATCATATTCTCCCTCTATAACAAACTGAAGAACTGTCTAGTTACATCCCACTAGATTCTACACTGAACAAAAATATAAACACAACATGTAACGTGTTGGTCCCATGTTTCACGAGCTGAAATTAAAGATCCTAGACATTTTCCATATGCACAAAAAGCTTATTTCTCTAAAATGTGCAGTTTTGTCACACAACACAATGCCACAGATGTCTCAAGTTTTGAGGGAAGGTACAATTGGCATGCTGACTGCAGGAATGTACACCAGAGCTGTTGCCAGATAATTGTATGTTAATTTATCTACCATAAGCCGCCTCCAACGTCGTTTTAGAGAATTTGACAGTACGTCCAACCGGCCTCACAACCGCAGACAACATGCATGGCGTCGTGTGGGCGAGCAGTTAGTTGATGTCAACGTTGTGAACAGAGTGCTCCGTGGTGGCGTGGGGTTATAGTATGAGCAGGCATAAGCTACGGACAACAAATACAATTGCATTTTATCAATGGCAGTTTGAATGCACAGAGATACCATGAGGAGATCCTGAGGCCCATTGTTGTGCCATTCATCCGCCGCCATCACCCCATATTTCAGCATGATAATGCACTGCCCCATGTCGCAAGGATCTGTACACAATTCCTGGAAGCTGAACATGTCCCAGTTCTTCCATGGCCTGCATAGTAACCAGACATGTCACCCATTGAGCATGTTTGGGATGCTCTGGATCAACGTGTATGACAGCGTGTTCCAGTTCCCGCCAATATCCAGCAACTTGGCACAGCCATTGAAGAGGAGTGGGACAACATTCCACAGGCCACAATCAACAGCCTGATCAACTCTATTTGAAGGAGATGTATTGCGCTGCATGAGGCAAATGGTGGTCACACCAGATACTGACTGGTTTTCTGATCTACGCCCCTACCTTTTTTTGTAAAGTATCTGTGACCAACAGATGCATATCTGTATTCCCAGTCATGTGAAATCCATAGGTTAGGGCCTAAGGAATTTATTTCAATTGACATATTTATATGAACTGTAACTCAGTAAAATCTTAGAAATTGTTGCATGTTGCGTTTATATTTTTGTTAAGTGTAGATCCAGGGTATGACTGTATACTATAAAATCAAACAAAAACCAGACATACTTGGCAGAGCCAGACATACTTCCAATGACCCACATTACTTCAGATTGTGTTATGTTGTTTCTGTCTGTAGAAACAAGATTACACGCAGAAATCTTTTTCAATATTTAAATAATAAAGCATTTGATTCTTCCATTCTTTTAACGTTGGAGTAACATTTGACTTCCAGTATTTAAGTAATAGCTTCTTCATTATAAGCGAGAAAAATAATATTGTCCAACCAATTGGGCATCTCACCGCACCCTCATACAGTGAGGGAAAAAAGTATTTGATCCCCTGCTGATTTTGTACGTTTGCCCACTGACAAAGAAATGATCAGTCTATAATTTTAATGGTAGGTTTATTTGAACAGTGAGAGACAGAATAACAACATAGAAATCCAGAAAAACGCATTTCAAAAATGTTATAAATTTATTTGCATTTTAATGAGGGAAATAAGTATTTGACCCCCTCTCAATCAGAAAGATTTCTGGCTCCCAGGTGTCTTTTATACAGGTAACGAGCTGAGATTAGGAGCACACTCTTAAAGGGAGTGCTCCTAATCTCAGCTTGTTACCTGTATAAAAGACACCTGTCCACAGAAGCAATCAATCAATCAGATTCCAAACTCTCCACCATGGCCAAGACCAAAGAGCTCTCCAAGGATGTCAGGGACAAGATTGTAGACCTACACAAGGCTGGAATGGGCTACAAGACCATCGCCAAGCAGCTTCGTGAGAAGGTGACAACAATTGGTGTGATTATTCACAAATGGAAGAAACACAAAAGAACTGTCAATCTCCCTCGGCCTGGGGCTCCATGCAAGATCTCACCTCGTGGAGTTGCAATAATCATGAGAACGGTGAGGAATCAGCCCAGAACTACTCGGGAGGATCTTGTCAATGATCTCAAGGCAGCTGGGACCATAGTCACCAAGAAAACAATTGGTAACACACTACACCGTGAAGGACTGAAATCCTGCAGCGCCCGCAAGGTCCCCCTGCTCAAGAAAGCACATATACAGGCCCGTCTGAAGTTTACCAATGAACATTTGAATGATTCAGAGGAGAACTGGGTGAAAGTGTTGTGGTCAGATGAGACCAAAATCGAGCTCTTTGGCATCAACTCAACTCGCCGTGTTTGGAGGAGGAGGAATGTTGCCTATGACCCCAAGAACACCATCCCCACCGTCAAACATGGAGGTGGAAACATTATGCTTTGGGGGTGTTTTTCTGCTAAGGGAACAGGACAACTTCACCGCATCAAAGGGACGGTGGATGGGGCCATGTACCGTCAAATCTTGGGTGAGAACCTCCTTCCCTCAGCCAGGGCATTGAAAATGGGTCGAGGATGGATATTCCAGCATGACAATGACCCAAAACACACGGCCAAGGCAACAAAGGAGTGGCTCAAGAAGAAGCACATTAAGGTCCTGGAGTGGCCTAGCCAGTCTCCAGACCTTAATCCCATAGGAAATATGTGGAGGGAGCTGAAGGTTTGAGTTGCCAAATGTCAGCCTCGAAACCTTAATGACTTAGAGAAGATCTGCAAAGAGGAGTGGGACAAAATCCCTCCTGAGATGTGTGCAAACCTGGTGGCCAACTACAAGAAACGTCTGACCTCTGTGATTGCCAACAAGGGTTTTGCCACGAAGTACTAAGTCATGTTTTGCAGAGGGGTCAAATACTTATTTCCCTCATTAAAATGCAAGTCAATTTATAACATTTTTGACATGCGTTTTTCTGGATTTTTTTGTAGTTATTCTGTCTCTCACTGTTCAAATAAACCTACCATTAAAATGATAGACTGATCATGTCTTTGTCAGTGGGCAAACTTAGAAAATCAGCAGGGGATCAAATACTTTTTTCCCTCACTGTATGCAATGTCTTGAAATATTCAGATAGACGGATTAAAAGTACATTTACATAGTAACATTTCTGACAGCGAGTCTTTCTAACTCCACCCATAACTTCTGTACTTTATAGCGTGCCCAGAAGGCATGAATTATTGAGTAATTGTTAGTTTTACACTTCAGACACGACTCTGCTGTTGTGCTGTAGAATTTGTGAATGTTGTTTCTTGTGCAATAAATTCTGTACATTGGTTTATACTGGATTAAGCGTACATTTTAGTTAACTGTAATTTAGTTAGGTATGTTCCAACACTCCCTCCATCTTGTGCCAATATCAGTTATTTTTAAGTCTTGGTTTAATAGTTTATATATTTTTTCTAAGAGATTGTCAGTTGGATCGGCTCTCTGCAAGGTTTTGTATTTCTTACCTATCATATGAGTATCTTTTTCTGACTCAAATAGGATTCCCTCAACATTGCTCTGATGTCCAAAAGCGTTCAGGTCGAAATTTCGTGATATAAAACTTTTAAGTTGCATATATTTGAAAATGTCTACATTGGTCAGTCCAAAACTGCTTTTTAATTCTGACATGGAAAAAACCTTCTTTCCTACTACCACCTCATTTACGGTTTCTTTAGTTTTCCATGTGGGCCAATTTATCGGTGAATTCTGAAAAGCTATCCAAAGATTGTTCCATAGGGGTGTGTTTATAGGGATATTGGTTCTTGTAGAATACGTTTCAGTTTCTTCCATATGTACCCATTGTTTCTCTTTAGTGCATTTAACAATATGTCACAAATAAAAGCCTTGGGTGGCGAGTTGATAAAATTCCAAGTCTGGAAGGTTGTTACGTGTGACGTGTTTTTCTTTCTCCCCATTTTCCTGTGTAGTGTGTCTGTGTGTTCTGGGCATTACAGGTGTGCTGAGTTGCGGCTGACGATGGTGGGCGTGGCTTCGGTCCGCAGTCCTGGCAGCTGTAGCTGATTGACGAGAGTATACCTGTTTTCCGTGTGAGCTCGAAGAGGGGGGTAGAGGACACTTGTTGTTTGGCTGTCTGGGTGTTGGTTGTGTTCATTTATCTTTCTTTGTGTTCCAGCCTGTCCTCCTGCGGTACTCCACCCTACCTTGTTCCTGGAGAATGGAAAGGTAGATCTGCCCATGGGTGTACATTCTGTATTTTTTGGTAAACAGGTAGGAAAGTGGGATAGGGTTTAGAGTGTGATAGGAAGGATTAGGTGTGTAGAAGAGGAGGGACCTTTTGTTTATTTTTATTAATTGGACCCCGTTCCCAAATATTCCTTTCTCTTACCTTCCCTGGTTTGTTTGATTGATTTTTGTTTCATTACTGTTTCTTTGTGGGTGTTGTATATTTTAAATACCTTACTAAACATCCCCCGAGGACTAACCTTGAGATCTGGTTGTTGTCTGGTTATTTTAGTTCATTACTGGTGGTCCTCTGTAGCTCAGCTGGTAGAGCACTGTGCTTGTAACGCCAGGGTAGTGGGTTCGATCCCCGGGACCACCCATATACAAAAAAAAAATGTATGACTGTAAGTCGCTTTGGATAAAAAGCGTCTGCTAAATGGCATAATATATATTATATATTATTACACCCCACATTTCTTCCCCGTCCATCTAGTTTACCTTGTGTGCGCAGGCACAGGCATTTACGTCTCCTCCTCAGACAAACTACACCCGAGGGGAGAACGTAACAAAGGTTAAAACCACCGTCAGACATAGGAAGATGTAAAACTTTCCTTTTTATTGTATGAGTTTTATTTGCCCATATAAAGTCTGTTATGACCGAGTATACTTTTTTAAATAATGTCTTCAGCATTACAAAACATTTATATAAAAACGTTAATATTTTTTGTGGTCCACTTTGTTGTACATCATGAATATGTTTTTTATTTTTCCTGTTGCCATTATTTCAGTTTTACATTTATTTTATATCCTGAGATTTTAGAGTATTCTGAAAATATTTTTAACAAAGGGGACATTGAGTTTTCAATATTTGTCAGGTACATCAGGAGATTGTTGGCAAATCGGTTTACTCATGGTCCTGTCTAATTCTTTCTGCAAGCGGTTCAATTGCCAGTGCAAACAGGAGGGGGGAGAGAGGGCATCCCTGTCTTGTGCCCCTTTCGAAAGTAAATTCATCAGATAATGCATTATTTGCTTTTTGGATATTTATATAACATTTTTATGAAATGTATTATTTCAACTGGAAAGTTGAAGACTTCCAAAGTTTTGATTAGAAAAGGCCATTCAAGACGGTTTAAGTTTGAACAGTGTCTAACATTTCATTTTGGGTGATTTCTAATTTTAGTGATTATTTTTAGTCTGCTTATAGTTGCTTCAGGGTTGTTGAATCTAAGAAGGCTGTAGGATCATGCCAACTGTTGTTTCATTCTGATTTATATAGATTTTCATAGAAGCTTTTAAAAATGTTATTAATAGCGTTGTTGTTTCTAATTAAATCATTTGTATCCTTATCTTTTAAAACTATAACTGGCTTGGTGTGTATTCATTTTGTGAGGGCTGCGAGGTGTTTACCACATTTATTTGCCATTAAATAGTATGTTTTATTTGAGTTTAACCTCTAGTTGTTGGCTTTCTTCAAAAATAAAAGATAATATTCCTGCTTAAAGTCAGAAATGTTGTTTTCTTCTTTACTTTGTAAATACTTTTTTTCTAAGATGGTGATTTATTTTTTATTTTTCACGAATTTCTAGATTTAACGTTTTTGTATGAGAGTATCATTCCGCTAATGCACGCCTTAAAAGCATCCCAAATTATGTCAGGGGGCAGCTTTTGTCTATATTTGTAATGGTAAAGGTTTACATTTTTTTGTTTATGTATTTAATACATGTTGGGTCTTGAATATAATTCTCCACATTTTGTTGTAGTGTAATATTTGACATGTGTATATACAGTTGGCTATATATGATATTATAATAACCTCACATGTGACACGTAATAAGACAAAGCAATTAGCCTATTAAAATGTTTATCTGACTCCATAAAGATAATTAAAATATACAAGCAAGAATTAGGTAATGAGTTGACGTTGACTAGCAAGAATTGGTCTGAGAATTGTCTATATCAAAGGCAGATATTGAATTAACATTGTACAATGTAAATCAGACAGAATTCCTGAGAGGACAATAAACCCTCTTTGAGAGTAATTTAGAGTTCACTCTGTACAGATACAAGTTACCACAGAGATCATAGATACATATAGATAGCATCAGAGTTATCCTCAGTGAACAAGTTTCAGATAAATACCAAAAATGGATACTATAGCATTATTCTGTCACAATAGTCAGTCCTCTGGACAGTGGCGGCTGGTGAAAAATATTCTCGGTGGGGCTGTGCCATACTTTTTTTTTCCTGTAACCATCGCGATATATTTTAACACAAACTGCAGGACAGCAGTGCTCAGTGAAACATTCAGTAATTATTTAATGCCAATATTAAAAAGTTGAGGCATTCTTACACAAAAACATATTACACAAACCCAAGCCTTTCATTTGCATTTAAAGTGAACTTTTCACCATTGGTAGTAAACAGGCAACGCAACAGGCATGCTGTCAGAACAGAGTGGAAAGTGGACAATAACATGAAATTATTATAAAGTTTATAGGAAATCTTACACTGTATAAAAGGATGTATAATATAGAAATGGATATCAAGTGGATGAACTCAAACCTTTGACTGGAAGAATAGCATACAGTATTTTATGATCATACTAAATGTGACTAATTGTTAATGTGCTCCAGAACTGCAACAATTAATTGATACAAAACAACCTATATACAGTAATATTAGCAAAGACACTATTAAGACTTTCTAGAGTACCATATATAACTGGATTTTTTATGCTAAGGTCAACTATATACAAAGAAACATGCGGCCAGAGCTGCTCTGTGTGTGTGTGTCTGTCATCTTATTTGTACAGGAATTTTGCCCGTCTGTCCTTCTGAGTGGCAAACCTCTCAATGACCCTTTGATTAAAGTCAGGAATGTCCCTGACAAGTTTCTTCTCCATGGAGAGCATGGCCAGAGCGTTCAGGCGATCCTGTGTCATGCTGTTTCTCAGGAAGGTCTTGATCCTTTTCAGTGTAGAGAAGCACCATTCTGACTCAGCAGTTGTCATGGGTGTGGTGATGAGGATCTTGAGGAGGCTGGCAGTCTCTGTGAAAGTGCTCTGAAGGTTGTTCTCCATGAAGAACTGGTACAGGGGCACTGCACCACTACAAGCCTTGAACTCACTGTTCTCATAGATGAGGGACAGTTCGGTTTTGAGCTTGGCCTTGTTCAACATGGGGTACGCCTCCACGGTTGTTTCAAGCGCTGTATCGGGGAACTTCACACTGTGTTGTGGGAACAACTCTCCGTGCAATAGTGTTGCGCTGATGAGGTGCTGGGTGAAGGAGAACCTCTCTTTGGCATGACTCAGGATGGTATCACATACCTGTAAAAGATACATCATCAGCTTTAATTTGCAATTAAGCTATTTTGATGCAAGTGATCCTGACTGACACATGCCTATGTCCAACTCAAGTATATGATTACCAAGGTGCTGATTGTTCAGGGTTTTGGCTACATACTACCAGGCCTGAAAAAAGTTCTAGGTGGGAAACACTGACAATTACATCACAACTTACCTCTATAGCCAACCTCTGTTGTTCTCCTGGTCCCAGCATCCTCCGTCGCTTGATGGGCTGTTGCTGCTCGTCAGATACGCTGTGCCCACACAAAGAGGGAATTGAGGCCCTGGGTCCAAAAAATAAAGTTTAATTTGATAACTTGCAATCAGACTTCTTAACTCACTGTAATTCCCCCTCAACACACAACCAGTGACTTTTATATATATATATATATATATATATATAGACAGACAGACAGACAGACAGTGTGTATATACACACAAACTATGTCTAGTAACTGCTTTTAACCTGTGATGTACATAATTAACTGATGTTATTACGTTTTAAAGCCTTTTTCTATTACATTTGTGAGAGGGATGCAACATCATTTTGTTCTGCTGTTCACTTAGCAATAAAGTTAATATTCAATAACAACTAGGCCTCTTCTAGAAATTGACCTGGTGGACACCTGAATAATTATTACAAACTGTGTAGTACTTTCCTGCATTATTATCAACGTCTGATTGTGTCTTCTCTTTCCTTTTAAAATACTAAAACAAATATAATTGTGACGGCTCTATGATAATCACTCACACAAGCACCAACTGGCAGTGGGTGGAAACGTCAGTCGTCTCGTCAGCTTGAATGGTGATAAAATCAGCACTCTTTACTTCCTCCAGGATGTAATCCTTAAGCATTGACAGCATACAGTCCAACAGCTCGTTCTGTATCGTCTTTGACGTGCCCTTAAAAACGGTAGCTGTCTTCAGGTGCTCCTCCAGCACACTGTCGAGGGAGGCAACAAAATCCACTAAGCCCCGGAAAATGCCGGGGTTGTCTGAGGAGTCAGTCTCCTCGTGCCCACGCAAGGCCAACTCAAAAGCCCCACAGAACTTCACACAATCGATAATTTTGGATAGAATGTGCCTGTTTTTATCCACCTCCTCATTGTGTTTCCTCACCGCAATCCTGTGGCCGTCATCCAGCTGCGTAGCAATGTTCACCCTTCCTAATACAGCTAGCTTTACAGAGTTGTCCATGTGTGCCCTGGTGTTCTCATGTTTCTTTACCTTCTCTGACAGGTGCTTCATATCCCTCACTCCGGTACCTGTCCATGCTGAATCTGACCCCGTCGTTTTAAAAAGCAAGCACGGAAAGCAAAATAAAGCATTAGCATCAGTGCACCCAGCTAGCCAAGCCTTCCTGGTGTACCAGCTACGGGAGAAGCCGCGCATATACTGCTTCCCTTTCTCGCTAGCCTGCTGTCTGATTGAGAGGTCAGGTTGATCTGGGCCCAGCTCTTTCACCCGAACTTTCTCTGACAAAGTTCTCCTCTCAAACGGATCTTGGAGGAGAGATTTCACCGAGTTAGGGTTGGGTCTTGGAGGAGTAACGTTTGCGTTCGCCATTGTTGTCTAGTAAAAATGGCGTCACTGGACCCCGGTCCTTATTTTATCAGGGGCGAGCTTGGGGCGATAAAATAATCGCCCTCCTTGGATTCGATTTAAGATCGCTTATTGACTACATTTTATGTCATACATTCATATCTTAAATTAGCAATTGGCTTAACTGCTACGTAGACCCGCCTCCTCGGGGCACTTTCTGTATCGCCCAGAGCTGACGAGGCGTTTGACAGGCAGAGGAAAGGTTGCGAATATGATTTTCTATCATATCTTACACATATTACTGTGTGCATTCCATATTTCAAACACACAAATATTGACATACTGATGTTTTTATTATTATTATTATTATTTTTATTTTTTTATTTTTTTATTTTGTAAAATAATTTTATTTAAGGGGGCGGCGCCCTAGCGCCCTCTATCGGCCAGCCGCCACTGCCTCTGGATACTGTAACAGAGATACATTTGACCCCTCAGAGGGGGAAGGGCTGACTAGTCCCTTGGGCATTGTTCTTTGTTCCTGGACCATTTGCCATGCAACTCCAAGTGACAGAGAACACATAATTTAGGGCCGAGCCTACACTGTCACTAAGTGTATTTTCTGTTGGTATAATTAAGCATCATACAGGTGTCACGTTCGTTATAAGAACCGGACCAAGGCGCAGTGTGATATGCGTACATCTCTTTAATAGTGTACTAGCAACACGATACAAAACAACAAAACGAAACGTGAAGTCCTCGGTCATACACAAACCTACACGGAACAAGATCCCACAAAACACAAGTGCACAACAGGCTGCCTAAGTATGGTTCCCAATCAGAGACAACAAGCAACAGCTGATTCACGTTGCCTCTGATTGAGAACCACCCCGGCCAACATAGAAACACATAACCTAGAACAGAACATAGAAAACGAAACATAGACACTACACAAAGAAACTAACACCCTGGCTCAACATACAAGAGTCCCCAGAGCCAGGGCGTGATAACAGGAGAATGATCCGATATCACTATTCATCCCCCTTGGCGTTTTTCCTATTTTGTTGCATTACAACCTGTAATATAAATAAATTTTTTATCTGGATTTCATGTAATGGACATACACAAAATAGTGGTGAAGTGAAATGAAAAACATAACTTGTAAAAAAATAACGGAAAAGTGGTGCGTGCATATGTATTCACCCACTTTGCTATGAAGCCCCTAAATTAGATCTGGTGCAACCAATTACCTTCAGAAGTCACATAATTAGTTAAATAAAGTCCACCCGTGTGCAATCTAAGTGTCACATGATCTGTCACATGATCTCAGTATATATACACCTGTTCTGAAAGGCCCCAGAGTCTGCAACACCACTAAGCAAGGGGCACCACCAAGCAAGCAGCACCATGAAGACCTTGGAGCTCTATTAACAGGTCAGGGACAAAGTTGTGGAGAAGTACAGATCAGGGTTGGGTTATAAAAAAATATCAGAAACTTTGAACATCCCACGGAGCACCATTAAATCCGTTGTAAAAAAAATGGAAAGAATATGGCACCACAACAAACCTGCCAAGAGAGGGCCGCCCACCAAAACTCACGGACCAGGCAAGGAGGGCATTAATCAGAGAGGCAACAAAGAGACCAGAGATAACCCTGAAGGAGCTGCAAAGCTCCACAGTGGAGATTGGAGTATATGTCCATAGGATCACTTTAAGCCGTACAATGAAATCAATGTGTATTTTTCACCATGTAAGGTACAATTCAAAATAGAAAACTTCCTTCTTGGACCATGTGGTGGGATATAAGGGAAAAGGGTGTATTCTTGTTTATCAGGATGCCTGCACCTCTCCTATTACTACAGTAGGTGGCAGCAAAGGCCTCTCCAACCCAGCTCCTCTTTAAATATTAAATTTCTCATATTTTTTTTTATGTAACCCTTGCATGAAAACCACATTTGCTAGCAATCTCTTTAAATGTTCAAGAACCTTATGTTTTTTCATCATGGAGCCCGTGTACATACTGTACCATATAATAAGTTGGATTTTGTTGGACTTTACTTGTATAGAATCAAAGTTTGTATTTGTATTTGTATAAAATAGGGATCCCCATTAGCTGCTGCTTTTCCTGGGGTCCAACCATATTAAAGCACTTACATTACATATCAATCAAAAGGTAAAACAGTACCTCATATAACATTATTACACCACTACATGTCTACAATACAAAATGTTTAATACCACCATACAACAATATCACAATGTATGCGTATGCATGTGTATGTACCTTTGTGTGTGTCTCTTCACAGTCCCCGTTGTTCTATAAGGTGTATTTTTATCAGTTTTTTAAATCTTTAAATCTCTCCGTGTACTTTTAAGGGCCAGCCTTGCTGCCCTGTTCTAAGCCAATTGCAATTTATTTTCCACAACCAAAAATATTGTATTTTCTGTTTGAAGCTGGTGTACAAAACCAAAAGGAAAAGACGCAAAAACTAAACTTAAGAACTTAAGAACATAGAAATAGCGCACATAGAATAGATCTACCGCTTCTTAGACTTGCTCTCAATGAGAATGACAGATCTATAACTCACATTCCGGTCGTCCAAAAAGCTACATATTGCAGCTTTAAAGAATAGGACTAAATCAAATCAAACTGTATTTCAAGTGCATTTAAAGTTTGATTTAAAGTGATTTAGTCCCATTCTTTAACTTAGATGTTTGGCTGAGATGGAGACGTGAATCCAACATATAAATTATTAATTTATAGACAAACTGGAATTAAAGCCAGACTACGTCAGTGGGACAGATGGAACTATGCAAGCAGAAGATACATCTCCTCCAAATGTTGATATTTGGTTGCTTTGACAAACAAAGAAATATTCAATATAACTTTTGTAAAGTTAAGGCTATTTACAAACTAATGTAACGGTATTTATTCAACTTTAAAATGAGTAACACATCCATGGTCACCTTTTGAGGTTAGCCTAGTGTGACTATACATGTCTTATTATGTAGTCATAGAAAGCTTGCATGTTCAAGAGAGCATGCAAATTTCACAGGTCTGTGGAGATCTTAACAATTGCTATAATAATCTGTTCAGCATCTCAAACGGCATTGAGACCACTTGCACCATGTATTGAAATAATCTAAATAGCAATATGCGTCATTTGGTTGTGCACAGTGATAAGACTCCCAAGAGTAGATGATGTGATAACACTCCTTAGAGTAGATGATGTAATAACACTCCCTAGAGTAGATTATGTGATAACACTCCCTAGAGTAGATGAAGAACAGTAATAACACTCCCTAGAGTAGATGAAGAACAGTGATAACACTCCCTAGAGTAGATGATGTGATAACACTCCCTAGAGTAGATGAAGAAAAGTAATAACACTCCATAGAGTAGATGATGTGATAACACTCCCTAGAGTAGATGAAGAACAGTAATAACACTCCCTAGAGTAGATGATGTGATAACACTCCCTAGAGTAGATGAAGAACAGTAATAACATTCCCTAGAGTAGATGATGTGATAACACTCCCTAGAGTAGATGAAGAACAGTGATAACACTCCCTAGAGTAGATGAAGAACAGTAATAACACTCCCTAGAGTAGATGATGTGATAACACTCCCTAGAGTAGATGAAGAACAGTAATAACACTCCCTAGAGTAGATGAAGAACAGTAATAACACTCCCTGGAGTAGATGAAGAACAGTAATAACACTCCCTAGAGTACATGAAGAACAGTAATAACACTCCCTGGAGTAGATGATGAACAGTAATAACACTTCCTAGAGGAGATGAAAAGAGTAATAACACTCCCTAGAGTAGATGACGAACAATAATAACATTTCCTAGAGTAGATGATGTAATAACACTCCCTAGAGTAGATGAAGAACAGTAATAACCCTCCCTAGAGTAGATGATGTGATAACACCCCCCAGAATAGATGATGAACAGTAATAACACTCCATAGAGTAGATGAAGAACAGTAATAACACTCCCTAGAGTAGATGATGTAATAACACTCCCTAGAGTAGATGAAGAACAGTAATAACACTCCCTAGAGTAGATGATGTGATAACACTCCCTAGAGTAGATGAAGAAAAGTAATAACACTTCCTAGAGTAGATGATGTGATAACACTCCCTAGAGTAGATGAAGAACAGTAATAACACTCCCTATAGTAGATGAAGAACAGTAATAACACTCCCTAGAGTAGATGAAGAACAGTAATAACACTCCCTGGAGTAGATGATGAACAGTAATAACACTTCCTAGAGGAGATGAAAAGAGTAATAACACTCCCTAGAGTAGATGGAGAACAGTAATAACACACCCTAGAGTAGATGAATAACAGTAATAACACTCCCTAGATAGATGACGAACAATAATAACATTTCCTTGAGTAGATGATGTAATAACACTCCCTAGAGTAGATGAAGAACAGTAATAACCCTCCCTAGAGTAGATGATGTGATAACACCCCCCAGAATAGATGATTAACAGTAATAACACTCCCTAGATAGATGACGAACAATAATAACATTTCCTAGAGTAGATGATGTAATAACACTCCCTAGAGTAGATGAAGAACAGTAATAACCCTCCCTAGAGTAGATGATGTGATAAAACCCCTAGAGTAGATGAAGAACAGTAATAACACTCCCTAGAGTAGATGAATAACAGTAATAACACTCCCTAGAGTAGATGATGTGATAAAACCCCTAGAGTAGATGAAAAACAGTAATAACACTCCCTAGAATAGATGAAGAACAGTAATAACACTCCCTAGAGTAGATGAATAACAGTAATAACACTCCCTAGAGTAGATGACGAACAATAATAACACTCCCTAGAGTAGATGAATAACAGTAATAACACTCCCTAGAGTAGATGACGAACAATAATAACATTTCCTAGAGTAGATGGTGTAATAACACTCCCTAGAGTAGATGAAGAACAGTAATAACCCTCCCTAGAGTAGATGATGTGATAACACTCCCTAGAGTAGATGAAGAACAGTAATAACACTCCTTAGAGTAGATGAATAACAGTAATAACACTCCCTAGAGTAGATGACGAACAATAATAACATTTCCTAGAGTAGATGATGTAATAACACTCCCTAGAGTAGATGAAGAACAGTAATAACCCTCCCTAGAGTATATTATGTGATAACACCCCCCAGAATAGATGAAGAACAGTAATAACACTCCATAGAGTAGATGAAGAACAGTAATAACACTCCCTAGAGTAGATGATGTAATAACACTCCCTAGAGTAGATGAAGAACAGTAATAACACTCCCTAGAGTAGATGATGTGATAACACTCCCTAGAGTAGATGAAGAAAAGTAATAACACTTCCTAGAGTAGATGATGTGATAACACTCCCTAGAGTAGATGAAGAACAGTAATAACACTCCATAGAGTAGATGAAGAACAGTAATAACACTCCCTGGAGTAGATGAAGAACAGTAATAACACTCCCTGGACTAGATGAAGAACAGTAATAACACTCCCTAGAGTACATGAAGAACAGTAATAACACTCCCTGGAGTAGATGATGAACAGTAATAACACTTCCTAGAGGAGATAAAAAGAGTAATAACACTCCCTAGAGTAGATGGAGAACAGTAATAACACACCCTAGAGTAGATGAATAACAGTAATAACACTCCCTAGATAGATGACGAACAATAATAACATTTCCTAGAGTAGATGATGTAATAACACTCCCTAGAGTAGATGAAGAACAGTAATAACCCTCCCTAGAGTAGATGATGTGATAACACTCCCTAGAGTAGATGAAGAACAGTAATAACACCCCCCAGAATAGATGATGAACAGTAATAACACTCCCTAGAGTAGATGATGTGATAACACTCCCTAGAGTAGATTATGTGATAACACTCCCTAGAGTAGATGAAGAACAGTAATAACACTCCCTAGAGTAGATGAAGAACAGTGATAACACTCCCTAGAGTAGATGAAGAACAGTAATAACACTCCCTAGAGTAGATGAAGAACAGTAATAACACTCCCTAGAGTAGATGATGTGATAACACCCCCTAGAGTAGATGAAGAAAAGTAATAACACTCCCTAGAGTAGATGAAGAACAGTGATACCACTCCCTAGAGTAGATGAAGAACAGTAATAACACCCCCTAGAATAGATGAAGAACAGTAATAAACACTCCCTATAGTAGATGAAGAACAGTAATAACACTCCCTAGAGTAGATGAAGAACAGTAATAACACCGCCTAGAGTAGATGATGTGATAACACCCCCTAGAGTAGATGATGTGATAACACCCCCTAGAGTAGATGAAGAACAGTAATAACATTCCCCAGAGTAGATGAGGAACAGTTATAACACTCCCTGGAGTATATGAGGAACAGTAATAACACTCCCTAGAGTATATGAGGAACAGTAATAACACTCCCTAGAGTAGATGAAAAGAGTAATAACGCTCCCTAGAGTAGATGAAGAACAGTAATAACACTCCCTAAAGTAGATGAAGAACAGTAATAACACTCCCTAGAGTAGATGAAGAACAATAATAACACTCCCTGGAGTAGATGAAGAACAGTAATAACACTCCATAGAGTAGATGAAGAACAGTAATAACACTCCCTAGAGTAGATGAATAACAGTAATAACACTCCCTAGAGTAGATGAAGAACAGTAATAACACTCCCTAGAGTAGATGAAGAACAGTAATAACACTCCCTAGAGTAAATGAGGAACAGTAATAACACTCCCTAGAGTAGATGAAAAGAGTAATAACGCTCCCTACAGTAGATGAAGAACAGTAATAACACTCCCTAGAGTAAATGAGGAACAGTAATAACACTCCCTAGAGTAGATGAAAAGAGTAATAACGCTCCCTAGAGTAGATGAAGAACAGTAATAACACTCCATAGAGTAGATGAAGAACAGTAATAACACTCCCTAGAGTAGATGAATAACAGTAATAACACTCCCTAGAGTAGATGAAGAACAGTAATAACACTCCCTAGAGTAGATGAAGAACAGTAATAACACTCCCTAGAGTAAATGAGGAACAGTAATAACACTCCCTAGAGTAGATGAAAAGAGTAATAACGCTCCCTACAGTAGATGAAGAACAGTAATAACACTCCCTAGAGTAAATGAGGAACAGTAATAACACTCCCTAGAGTAGATGAAAAGAGTAATAACGCTCCCTAGAGTAGATGAAGAACAGTAATAAGACTCCATAGAGTAGATGAAGAACAGTAATAACGCTCCCTAGAGTAGATGAAGAACAGTAATAACACTCCATAGAGTAGATGAAGAACAGTAATAACACTCCCTAGAGTAGATGATTAACAGTAATAACACTCCCTAGAGTAGATGAGGAACAGTAATAACACTCCCTAGAGTATATGAGGAACAGTAATAACACTCCCTAGAGTAGTTGAAAAGAGTAAGAACGCTCCCTAGAGTAGATGAAGAACAGTAATAACATTCCCTAGAGTAGATGAAGAACAGTAATAACACTCCCTAGAGTAGATGATGTAATAACACTCCCTAGAGTAGATGATGAACAGTAATAACACTCCATAGAGTAGATGAAGAACAGTAATAACACTCCCTAGAGTATATGAAGAACAGTAATAACATTTCCTAGAGTAGATGATGTAATAACACTCCCTAGAGTAGATGATGTGATAACACCCCCTAGAGTAGATGAATAATAGTAATAACACTCCCTAGAGTAGATCATGTAATAACACTCCCTAGAGTAGATGATGTGATAACACCCCCTAGAGTAGATGAAGAACAGTAATAACACTCCCTAGAATATATGAAGAACAGTAATAACACTCCCTAGAGTAGATGAAGAACAGTGATAACACTCCCTATAGTAGATGATGTAATAACACTCCCTAGAGTAGATGATGGGATAACACTCCCTAGAGTAGATGAAGAATAGTAATAACACTCCCTAGAGTAGATGAAGAACAGTAATAACACTCCCTAGAGTAGATGATGTGATAACACCCCCTAGAGTAGATGAAGAACAGTAATAACCCTCCCTAGAATATATGAAGAACAGTAATAACACTCCCTAGAGTAGATGAAGAACAGTGATAACACTCCCTATAGTAGATGATGTAATAACACTCCCTAGAGTAGATGATGGGATAACACTCCCTAGAGTAGATGAAGAATAGTAATAACACTCCCTAGAGTAGATGAAGAACAGTAATAACACTCCCTAGAGTAGATGAAGAACAGTGATAACACTCCCTATAGTAGATGATGTAATAACACTCCCTAGAGTAGATGATGGGATAACACTCCCTAGAGTAGATGAAGAATAGTAATAACACTCCCTAGAGTAGATGAAGAACAGTAATAACACTCCCTAGAGTAGATGAAAAGAGTAATAACGCTCCCTAGAGTAGATGAAGAACAGTAATAACACTCCCTAGAGTAAATGAGGAACAGTAATAACACTCCCTAGAGTAGATGAAAAGAGTAATAACGCTCCCTACAGTAGATGAAGAACAGTAATAACACTCCCTAGAGTAAATGAGGAACAGTAATTACACTCCCTAGAGTAGATGAAAAGAGTAATAACGCTCCCTAGAGTAGATGAAGAACAGTAATAACACTCCATAGAGTAGATGAAGAACAGTAATAACACTCCCTAGAGTAGATGAATAACAGTAATAACACTCCCTAGAGTAGATGAAGAACAGTAATAACACTCCCTAGAGTAGATGAAGAACAGTAATAACACTACCTAGAGTAAATGAGGAACAGTAATAACACTCCCTAGAGTAGATGAAAAGAGTAATAACGCTCCCTACAGTAGATGAAGAACAGTAATAACACTCCCTAGAGTAAATGAGGAACAGTAATAACACTCCCTAGAGTAGATGAAAAGAGTAATAACGCTCCCTAGAGTAGATGAAGAACAGTAATAAGACTCCATAGAGTAGATGAAGAACAGTAATAACGCTCCCTAGAGTAGATGAAGAACAGTAATAACACTCCATAGAGTAGATGAAGAACAGTAATAACACTCCCTAGAGTAGATGAATAACAGTAATAACACTCCCTAGAGTAGATGAGGAACAGTAATAACACTCCCTAGAGTATATGAGGAACAGTAATAACACTCCCTAGAGTAGTTGAAAAGAGTGAGAACGCTCCCTAGAGTAGATGAAGAACAGTAATAACATTCCCTAGAGTAGATGAAGAACAGTAATAACACTCCCTAGAGTAGATGATGTAATAACACTCCCTAGAGTAGATGATGAACAGTAATAACACTCCATAGAGTAGATGAAGAACAGTAATAACACTCCCTAGAGTATATGAAGAACAGTAATAACATTTCCTAGAGTAGATGATGTAATAACACTCCCTAGAGTAGATGATGTGATAACACCCCCTAGAGTAGATGAATAATAGTAATAACACTCCCTAGAGTAGATCATGTAATAACACTCCCTAGAGTAGATGATGTGATAACACCCCCTAGAGTAGATGAAGAACAGTAATAACACTCCCTAGAATATATGAAGAACAGTAATAACACTCCCTAGAGTAGATGAAGAACAGTGATAACACTCCCTATAGTAGATTATGTAATAACACTCCCTAGAGTAGATGATGGGATAACACTCCCTAGAGTAGATGAAGAATAGTAATAACACTTCCTAGAGTAGATGAAGAACAGTAATAACACTCCCTAGAGTAGATGATATGATAACACCCCCTAGAGAAGATGATGTGATAACACTCCCTAGAGTAGATGATGTGATAACACTCCCTAGAGTAGATTATGTGATAACACCCCCTAGAGTAGATGAAGAACAGTAATAACACTCCATAGAGTAGATGAAGAACAGTGATAACACTACCTAGAGTAGATGAAGAACAGTGATAACACTCCCTAGAGTAGATGATGTGATAACACCCCCTAGAGTAGATGAATAACAGTAATAACAATCCCTAGAGTAGATGAAGAACAGTGATAACACTCCCTAGAGTAGATGATGTGATAACACCCCCTCGAGTAGATGATGTAATAACACTCCCTAGAGTAGATGATGTAATAACACTCCCTAGAGTAGATGATGTGATAACACTCCCTAGAGTAGATGAAGAATAGTAATAACTAGGGGTGTAACGATCCATCTACTACATCGATGTATCGATTTATATTCCTATGATCCAACTACATCGATCTGTGCTCGGCAAGTTGGCCTTTTGGACAACATATGTCAATCTAACATCGTTTTAAAATGTAATAAATCGATTGTATCGATATTAGGAAATAACCCATTGGATTTAAGCACGTCAGACTTTATATGGATGTTTTTTCTTAGCACTTTTAATGATAAAGGCTTTAAACATTACTCGATTCAGTCTGCCTATCCGTGACGTCATCGCCCCGCGCCAGCAGCAGCGCAAAGGCGCAAAGACAACAAAACATAGCATGGCGGACGACAGAGGAGAAGCCGACGAGCGAGAAATTATCAAGCCACCATTGCGGTCCTTACAAGAAACAGGAATCTAGGAAACTTCACCTGCACTGTCCAGTATCCAGGTATTTATTTCAGTCACACTGGTTGAATTTTTGGCTAAAAGGTTACTGAATCGATTTCAAGTCACTGAATCGTTTCGGATCGTATCGTTCTAAATGAACCAATATCGTCCTTGAATCGTATCGACAACCACGAATCGTGATACAAATCGAAACGTTGTTAAAACGAATCGTTACACCCCTAGTAATAACACTCCCTAGAGTAGATTATGTAATAACACTCCCTAGAGTAGATTATGTAATAACACTCCCTAGAGTAGATTATGTAATAACACTCCCTAGAGTAGATTATGTAATAACACTCCCTAGAGTAGATTATGTAATAACACTCCCTAGAGTAGATTATGTAATAACACTCCCTAGAGTAGATTATGTAATAACACTCCCTAGAGTAGACGAAGAACAGTAATAACACTCCCTAGAGTAGATGATGTGATAACACCCCCTAGAGTAGATGATGTGATAACACCCACTAGAGTAGATGAAGAACAGTAATAACACTCCATAGAGTAGATGAGGAACAGTAATAACACTCCCTAGAGCAGATGAAGAACAGTAATAACACTCCCTAGAGTAGATGATGTGATAACACCCCTAGAGTAAATGAAGAATAGTAATAACACTCCCTAGAGTAAATGAAGAACAGTAATAACACTCCATGGAGTAGATGAAGAACAGTAATAACACCCCCTAGAGTAGACGAAGAACAGTAATAACACTCCATAGAGTAGATGAGGAACAGTAATAACACTTCCTAGAGTAGATGAAGAACAGTAATAACACTCCCTAGAGTAGATGATGTGATAACACCCCTAGAGTAGATGAAGAACAGTAATAACACTTCCTAGAGTAGATGAAGAACAGTGATAACACTCCCTAGAGTAGATGATGTAATAACACTCCCTAGAGTAGATGATGTGATAACACTCCCTAGAGTAAATGAAGAATAGTAATAACACTTCCTAGAGTAGATTATGTAATAACACTCCCTAGAGTAGATGAAGAACAGTGATAACACTCCCTAGAGTAGATGATGTGATAACACCCCCTAGAGTAGATGATGTGATATCACCCACTAGAGTAGATGAAGAACAGTAATAACACTCCCTAGAGTATATGAAGAACAGTAATAACACTCCCTAGAGTAGATGAAGAATAGTAATAACACTCCCTAGAGTAGAATATGTGATAACACTCCCTAGAGTAGATGAGGAACAGTAATAACACTCCATAGAGTAGATGAAGAAAAGTGATAACACTCCCTAGAGTAGATGAAGAACAGTGATAACACTCCCTAGAGTAGATGATGTGATAAAACCCCCTAGAGTAGATGAAGAACAGTAATAACACTCCCTAGAGTAGATGAAGAACAGTAATAACACTCCCTAGAGTAGATGATGTGATAACACTCCCTAGAGTAGATGAAGAACAGTAATAACACTCCCTAGAGTAGATGAAGAACAGTGATAACACTCCCTAGAGTAGACGATGTAATAACACTCCCTAGAGTAGATGAAGAATAGTAATAACACTCCCTAGAGTAGATGATGTGATAACACTCCCTAGAGTAGATTATGTGATAACACTCCCTAGAGTAGATGAAGAACAGTAATAACACTCCCTAGAGTAGATGATGTGATAACACTCCCAAGAGTAGATTATGTGATAACACTCCCTAGAGTAGATGAAGAACAGTAATAACACTCCCTAGAGTAGATGATGTGATAACACTCCCTGGAGTAGATGATGTGATAACACTCCCTAGAGTAGATTATGTGATAACACTCCCTATAGTAGATGATGGGATCAAACTCCCTAGAGTAGATGAAGAACAGTAATAACACTCCCTAGAGTAGATGAAGAACAGTAATAACACTCCATAGAGTAGATGAAGAAAAGTGATAACACTCCCTAGAGTAGATGAAGAACAGTGATAACACTCCCTAGAGTAGATGATGTGATAAAACCCCCTAGAGTAGATGAAGAACAGTAATAACACTCCCTAGAGTAGATGAAGAACAGTAATAACACTCCCTAGAGTAGATGATGTGATAACACTCCCTAGAGTAGATGAAGAACAGTAATAACACTCCCTAGAGTAGATGAAGAACAGTGATAACACTCCCTAGAGTAGACGATGTAATAACACTCCCTAGAGTAGATGAAGAATAGTAATAACACTCCCTAGAGTAGATGATGTGATAACACTCCCTAGAGTAGATTATGTGATAACACTCCCTAGAGTAGATGAAGAACAGTAATAACACTCCCTAGAGTAGATGATGTGATAACACTCCCAAGAGTAGATTATGTGATAACACTCCCTAGAGTAGATGAAGAACAGTAATAACACTCCCTAGAGTAGATGATGTGATAACACTCCCTGGAGTAGATGATGTGATAACACTCCCTAGAGTAGATTATGTGATAACACTCCCTAGAGTAGATGATGTGATCAAACTCCCTAGAGTAGATGAAGAACAGTAATAACACCCCCTAGAGTAGATGAAGAACAGTAATAATAATAATATAATATAATATGCCATTTAGCAGACGCTTTTATCCAAAGCGACTTACAGTCATGCGTGCATACATTTTATTTTATTTTGTGTATGGGTGGTCCCGGGGATCGAACCCACTACCTTGGCGTTACAAGCGCCGTGCTCTACCAGCTGAGCTACAGAGGACCACACTCCCTAGAGTAGATGAAGAACAGTAATAACACTCCCTAGAGTAGATGATGTGATCAAACTCCCTAGAGTAGATGAAGAACAGTAATAACACCCACTAGAGTAGATGAGGAACAGTAATAACACCCCCTAGAGTAGATGAAGAACAGTAATAACACTCCCTAGAGTAGATGATGTGATAACACCCCCTAGAGTAGATGATGTAATAACACTCCCTATAGTAGATGATGTGATAACACCCCCTAGAGTAGATGATGTAATAACACTCCCTAGAGTAGATGAAGAACAGTAATAACACTCCCTATAGTAGATGATGTGATAACACCCCCTAGAGTAGATGATGTAATAACACTCCCTAGAGTAGATGATGTAATAACACTCCCTAGAGTAGATGAAGAACAGTAATAACACTCCCTAGAGTAGATGAAGAACAGTAATAACACTCCCTAGAGTAGATGAAGAACAGTAATAACACTCCCTAGAGTAGATGAAAAGAGTAATAACACTCCCTAGAGCAGATGAAGAACAGTAATAACACTCCCTAGAGTAGATGAAGAACAGTAATAACACTCCCTAGTGTAGATGAAGAACAGTAATAACACTCCCTAGAGTAGATGAAAAGAGTAATAACACTCCCTAGAGCAGATGAAGAACAGTAATACCACTCCCTAGAGTAGATGATGTGATAACACTCCCTAGAGTAGATGAAGAACAGTAATAACACTCCCTAGAGCAGATGATGTGATAACACCCCCCTAGAGTAGATGATGTGATAACACCCCCTAGAGTAGATAATGTAATAACACTACCTAGAGTAGACGAAGAAACAGTAATAACACCCCCTAGAGTAGATGAAGAACATTAATAACACTCCCTGGAGTAGATGATGTGATAACACCCCCTAGAGTAGATGATGTAATAACACTCCCTAGAGTAGATGATGTAATAACACTCCCTGGAGTAGATGATGTAATAACACTCCCTAGAGTAGATGAAGAACATTAATAACACCCCCTAGATGTAGATGGCGTGATAACACTCCCTAGAGGAGATGATGTGATAACAATGATGATAACACATTAAGTTGTGTATAAATAAGTAAAATATCTGACATTATATTCCCATTGA